>NW_026067913.1:377611-414677 GCF_014885135.2 Alexandromys fortis | reverse complement strand
GCTGGAGCAGGTGGAGCTTCTGCAGGGGCCTCCTCAGCTGGTGTGGGTGGAGCTTCTGCAGGGGCCTCCTCAGCTGGTGGAGGTGGAATTTCTGCAGGGGCCTCCTCAGCTGGTCCAGGTGGGACTTCTTCAGGGGCCTCCTCAGCTGGTGGAGGTGAAATTTCTACAGGGGCCTCCTCAGCTGGAGCAGGTGGACCTTCTGCAGGGACCCCTTCAGCTGGTACAGGTGGAGCTTCTGCAGGGGCCTCCTCTGCAGGTGCAAGTGGAGCTTCTGTAGAGGCCTCCTCAGCAGGTGGAGCTTCTGCAGGGGTCTCCTCAGCTGGAGCAGGTGAAGCTTCTGCAGGGGCCTCCTCAGCTGGTACAGGTGGAGCTTCTGCAGGGGCCTCCTCAGCTGGTGGAGGTGGAATTTCTGCAGGGGCCTCCTCAGCTGGAGCAGGTGGAGCTTCCTCAGGGGCCTCCTCAGCTGGTGGAGGTGAAATTTCTACAGGGGCCTCCTCAGCTGGAGCAGGAGGAGCTTCGGCAGGGGCCTCCTCAGCTGGTGCAAGTGGATGTTCAGCTGGGGCCTCCTCAGCAGGTGGAGCTTCTGCAGGGGTCTCCTCAGCTGGAGCAGGTGAAGCTTCTGCAGGGGCCTCCTCAGCTGGAGCAGGTGGAGCTTCTGCAGGGGCCTCCTCAGCAGGTGGAGCTTCTGTAGGGGCCTCCTCAGCTGGAGCAGGTGAAGCTTCTGCAGGGGCCTCCTCAGCTGGTGGAGGCAGAAATCTTGCAGGTGCTACTTCTTCAGGAGCATCCTCTGCTGATGGACGCTGACCTCCTTCAAAGACACCTTCTATAGGAAATTCCTCAGCTAGTACCACAGCAATTTCTGCTGAGACTGCTTCTAATGTGTGCTTATCTAATGGTGGCTGAACTTCTTTAAAAGCCCCCTCAGATGGTAGAGGTTGACCTCCGTCAGTGGACTCTTCAACAGTAGCAGATTCTTCTTCGCCTGCTACATTTTGGATCTTCACAAACACTTCTGTGAATGGAACCACAATTTCAATAGGTTGTTCTTCATTTTCCACCTCAACTTTTTGGAGATACTCTCGATCATAAGGCTCATATGAAAGGGCCCCTTGCACTGACAGATGACTAATGTCACCATGGGCTTCAGAAGGAAGCTCATCAGCTGTTAGAGCCTGGATTTCTCCAGAAAATGCCCCTCCAGTGAAAGGCATCATGGCATCAGGGATGTTTTCACCTGACAGTACCTCTAATTCAAGAGAACCATCTACTTCAAATGAGGAACCCTCTTGTGTAGCAGGTATTGTTTCCTCCTTTGGCTTAAGCAGGGAACTACCTGGCATATTCATGATGGTAATTTCTAATTCACTGAAGTATGTCTGTTGTTCTTTGTCCACTGTTTCTTTTGGGCAAATGTACATCACACTAAAGTCACCAGTACAGCTGGTCTGCTGAGATCTGTCTATTAACCGAGCTGTGGGTCTGCTTGTTGGAATCTCTACTTCTGGAACACACTGTGGCAATTCAGGAGCTGTTTCTCCAACACCAGCTGGGGTTTCTTCAAGGGTAAGTGTTTTATCAGAGAGTGTGGCTTTCGCTTTTTCTTCCACAGAAGCCTCTGTCTGCAGAGACTTATCGGTCATCTCCATGCCTCGCTTTCTCTTCATCCAAGTTTGTTGAAGTTGAGAAGACAGTCTAAGAGACTCATATTCTTTTGCCGAGTAGTTGTCTTTGCTTCCAGAAATATTACCAATACTCTGGGTAGCTTTGGGGACAGGAGGTTGTGCTACAGCCATGGGTTTCTTTTTTTCTGGTGCATCAGTTTGCTGGGACTTGTCTACCAGCGGTTGGCTGGGTCGTCTTCTCCTTCTAAATTCCTGCCTCCCTAATGAGATAGGCTGTTCAGGCTCATCACTTTCTTCCATTTTTATGACTGATGATATCCAAATTTATGAGTCTTCAAGTAGTTAATCATTAAGAATCATAAATGTACCCGGTGGTTAAGCCTTTAACTTCCTTCATTGAGTTTTTCTATGGAGTTTAGAAAAAAATAATTCATAAATTATTGGCATTCTTTACTACCTTCCTGTTGGATCCCACCTTACTCATTCATCATCCTTCCTGTTTAGTCTCTGTTAGAACAAATCTCTTTTAGAAGTTCCCTCAAGGGTCTGTGACATCACAGCCACTTCTTACAAGGTTCCGGAAGTTATGTTTCCACCAGTTTTAAGCTTGGTTTATTCACATAAGCAATGACTAAATGTGAAGTGTCTAGGTTTTTTTTGTTTTTGTTTTTAAAAAAAATCAGGTTGAAAATGAATTTCTTTCCCAGATGAGTAACAATTTAACTCCAAGAGAGCCACTAATTGTTAAAGGTGATCTTTTTGAGCTTACAACTTGATTCTTTTCCTTCTACTAACAAATTATACTACAGAACTTAGTATGGGCAGGTTGTCCATTATTAGAGTTAGTGTGTGTGTGTAGGAATGCCTGATAAATGGATGTCTATAGGATTTCAAAAGAAACTGCCTCTCTTTAGAAGACTCTCAATTTGGAATTCAATATCTATGGAAGCTTCATTCCTTTGCCTTTAACCTTTCATGACTACAGCCTTCTACTACTAAAAGATAATACATGTTTTCAGTCTCAAGCAATGTAAAGTATTTTTCATTTATTTTGAATTATTTTATAAAGTAGTTTTATCCAAATTTTTACAGATGTAAGGCTACTGAGTCTAAATACATGTCAGGTTAAACACAATATTTTTAAAGTAGTTTCTACAGATTCTGCTGAATGATCACATGGAATGAATGCTTCAAGGGGACAAGTCATCTGATAATGAATGGGATTGGTTTCATTGAGGGGTTTGATAGGGCTGAAAGGAAAATGAGAAAGGGTGAGAGGAGAATATATTGTATACAATTTAGGAAACTTTCAAATAGCAAAATTATTGGTAAAATTTTGTATTGAATTGGAAAATAGAAACCCCACATAAGCATATCCTAGGCGGTAAGTTGAGATTATATNTATCACATTTATAGATATAAAACCTTTTACTTATATATAACACAAGAATTTCTTTATTGCTTCAGGACAATATGAAAGCAAATGAAACAATCCTTGTTGCTAGACAGTAGTGGCATGAATGAGTCCCTTGTACATTCCTTCAAATATAAATTGAAACCCAAGGCTAGAAGTTCTTCTAGACCTTTCTAGAATAAACCATCTACAAACTAGGGAGACACAGATCAACTTTTAGTATATTCTTTGTTTCTACTAGTAATAATGAGCTCATAGCCATGAATGACCATGCATGCACAACCAATTAATGATTCTACCTAAGATTATAACAGGCTTGTGAAGCACTAATTTTCTCATGCTAATTTTTCTTTAATAAAGAAAATATGTTTTCAATAAAGAAAATATATTCTTTTCTCATTCGATATATCCTGATTACAGTTTCCCCTCCCTTTACTCCTCCCAGTTCCTCCACGCCTCCTCTTCCCTCCAGATTCACTCCCTTTCCGTCTCTCATTAGCAAAGAGCAAACTTCTAAGAGATAACAGCTGAACATGACAAAATTGAAACATAATAAGATAAATCAAAACCATCACATCGAGGTTGGACAAGGCAACCCAATGGAAGGAAAAGAGCCTCGATAGCAGGCACAAGAGTCAGAGACATGCTCACTTACACACTCAGGAGTCCCATGAAAATATTAAACTGAAAGCTACAACATAAATGAAGGTGAATTGGTGCAGACCGGTATGATCTCTGTACTTGCTGCTTCAATATCTTTATGTTCCTATGCACCTTGCTCAGTTGACTGGCGGGGGGTGGGGAGGGGAAGCGGTAAACCTTGTTCTCCTGTTGTCCTCCATCCCTTCTGGCATATCCATACACTCTTCCCTGTTCTGAGGGGTTCCCTCATCTCTGAAGAAATTTGATAGAGACATCTCATTTAGAGCTGTGGCTGTGTCTTTCCAAAGACTGTCTCTGACTGTGGATCTCTGCATCTGTTTCTGTCTACTACAGGAGAAAGCACCTCTGATGATCTCACATGATTTCTTAAAACCTACAGATGTTTTCAAAGATGTTTCCAGGGGTGACCTCATTACTCTCTGTTTAAGACTTGGAAGTTCAGTCTTTTTCTTGGTAATCTCACATGGCTTAGCACTTCTTACTTGATTCACACACATTAATTATTAATCTGTGATTCCCAAATGAAACTGAAATCCTAAACTTAGTATCTGTGGATGCGACTTTGTTTAATAAAAGGGTATTGACTGGGAACATGATAGGTATTCCTTTAATCCCAGCACTAGAGAAAGAGACAGTCAGATCATTGTTGAAACCAGCCTGGTCTACAAACAGGTTACAAGGCTAGTCAGAGCTACATAGGGAGGAGACCAAGTCTTTTTAAAAAAAAATAATAAAATGTCTCTGCATATGTAATCAAATTAAAATGCTAGTCTTACAAAAAAGAGAATATTTAGAATGTGTCCTCTGAGAGACTACCCGTGCTCCAGCAGAGTGTCCCACATCTAGGCATATACAGGTAGCTCTGAGTGGACTCACTAGGTTTTATAAGAAAAGCAAGTTAGTAGAGAAAAGTGATGGAGAGAGAGAGAAATTGAAGGGGAAGGAATAGAGGCTAGACTTTATCAGAACATGTGTGAAATTATTAAAAAGTACTGTTAGGTAATGAGGAGAGAAAGGATTTGTAAGTGTGTAAATTTGGAAGTGTGTAGAACGCGAATAAAGTAGTCCCATACTAGCTCAGAATTGAGTATAATAAGAGGGGTTTTTTCTATTATTTAGGGAGGACTCGCAGATCACAGTCCTCTGCATGAACACGGAGCAGTAAAAGTGGGGGTTATGTTAGGAAGCAAAGGCCACACTCTTAGAATTATGAAAGCAAGCAGGTCAAGAGTGGGATGGTGGTATAATGGAATGTGCTGGAAGAAGTTGATGAGGGTCACAGTAACTTACAGAATACCCCTAGAAATACTATTTTGTTTTAAACACCGTAAAATGACTTCCGTTCTCTCTATTAAGATAGCTATGTGGAGAAGGAAATGAGTTTTGTACTTCTGCATTGTAAATGGCCACAAATGTAGCACGATAAACCAACACAGATGTACCATCTCACCGTTTCCATAAGAGTCAAGGTTAAGAGCTGAGGCAAAGATGGTCTGGATTCTCTAATCTGACTCCCACTAGGTAAATTGTACCATTCGAGGGAGACACTGTTACCCATATTCAGAGCCTCTTTCTGGCTCATTGAGCACCAGCAAAATGATTCAGATTGCAGGACCCCAGACCCAGTTATTTTGCTACAGACAGCTAGGGCAACTTTTGGCTACTAATAGCTTCTATCACATTCTGGTCAAAACAGTCACCTCACAGCATGGAAGGCTGCAAGGACAATCTCTTTTCCATATGCGAGAGGAGAGCCTTGCCCTTTCTCCTATAACAAAACCCAACTGGGAAAGTGAATACTCCATGTTCTTTAGACACTCCATGCGTACACTCATGTTGTAAACTGGCAGGGTGCAGGGCAGAGATCTATAAGGTCATCATAGAGGTTTATATATCCTAGACAGTAAGAATAAAACTCCAACAATCAGGAAGAGTGCCAACAAGAAAGGAGAACCCATGGCAAAACCCCGACTACCATGCATTTAAAAGCCAGGTAGTGCTGGGACTAGAAAATAGGAATGCAAGGGAATAATGAAAGGACAGCAGTGTGGATAGACACGGGAGGAGAGGATATTGATCCATGTTGCAATGAACAAGAATTGGATTAGAACTAAGGGACAAAGGAAAGAAAGGTCTCTGGGGGAGAGATGATGAGTTTTCTAGAGGTGCGTGGCCCCTAGTCGGTTGCCTGTGCTCCAGTGAACCACACCCATACCAGTGTGCATATGGGCAACACTGATTAGACTCGGTGAGGTCTAAAGAGAAGTGAGGAGGGAAAATGACATGAAGTTGGGAGCGGGTGTGGTGATGCCATCTGCAAAGAAGGATGGGTGTGATCAAAATGCATTGTGTACGTGTGTGAAATTCTCAAATAAATAAAAATATGGTTATAAAGAATCAGTATCAAGATACTGGTTTTGAAAGCTATGCGAATGGAAATACCATTTACTGAAATGGTGAGAGAGTGAGAAGCAAGGATCAGCTAATGAAAACAATATCCAGGTTTAAATGTGAACATTTTGATTTTTGAGATGCCTATGGAAAGAAAACTGGAGATGTTAGGAGATTTACTGGATGAACTCCAAATGTAGAAATGACATGAGATATGCTTATGAACCTCATTGAAAATAAGAACAATATTTACAACCATGAGTTGGATATAACAAAGTTCAAAAAAGCTGTCTACAATTGAGCCTGCTAACCAATAGAGCATTTGATGTAAGACAGAAAAAGAAGCCAGCAGAAAGTAACTAAAGGTAAAAATGCATAAATAGGAAACTGGGAAGCTGTGTTGTAGACACTATAGCAGAAAATGATTCAAGAGTGGCTACTCTTGTTGGATGATGTGAGGGGTCTGAGTGCTACTGAATTTGTCAGTGTGGTTGGTAATTGAATTTACATAAGGTATTCTCATTGAAGGACTTAACTCGAAGCTATGTGGCATATACTGGAAGAGGAAATCTGCTCACAGGTATCAGATAGCTCTCAAAAAAAGTTTAAGCTAAAGATGATAGAACAAAATACTTGTTGTCCTATGAAACAACTGGATACTTTCAATTTTAATAAAAAGGGAATGGAAAATAGTATATTTTTATTTTTAAATATTGTGTAACCATTGGGAATTATGCTACTGAAAAAACAGTAGATAGATAACAACCATGGATACATACTAATTTTAAAAGGAAGACAAATATAATAAGCATATTTTCATATGATAAATATATTACATATATATGCATGTGTATATGTATACATGTTATACACACCAAGTTTTCACTGAAAGAAATAAAATGAAATAGTTATGGGCTATATGTTACAGGATACATGCATTATTTTGCATTTTATCTTTTTAATGTTTCCATATGTTTCACAGTAAGCAGTGTTTTATTTTCATTGGAAAAGGTAAGGGTAGTTTTTAAAGTAAAGTTCTGAAGCAATTAAAATATATACTGTAAAAAATAATAGAACTGACCAGCGTTAACAGAACTTAGCCAGCGAAGCATATGTAAAACCATCCAGTCGATTGATTCAACAAGCCTTACAGTTGTTTTTTCCAATTGTGTTCAGGAAACATGTCTACAAATTCATAGAAACATAATAATTAGATTGGTTCACATTTGGGAGGTTCTCCACGGCAGTGCAAAGGCGCTGGAGAGTAAATAAAGCCTAGAGCTATGCAGGATGTGAGAAAAGTGCAAGGTGAAATCCAGGAAGAAAATTAGAAAGAGAAAGTAAAGCTCAATGAGGAGACCTGGTAAGTCATGGAAAGCCAAATATGGAGGACAATCAGAGTCCTGCTTGTGATAAAGAGTACTTGCAGTGAAATTGAAGTGTTACTTTGAGGAATTCAAGGAAAGTTTAAAATTAGACATTGAGTTACCCAAAAACAATTGACCGAAGATAGTGCCTGCCCACTCAGTCTGAAAAACTGTCATTTCGGTACATAAGCAGAAATAGTCAAGAAGCTACCGACTACAGAGACAAGTGGAGCCAGGTACTGACACAGACTGACAGTCTGAGCTACAACAGGAGAAATTCAGTGTTCCTTTCATCTCTATATTTTCTGCATCTTTGGAGACAATCAAAATATAAAGGGGGATGAGAGTTAGCTCTGTGATTAAGTGTACTTATTACTCGTGCAACAGAGCTAGGTTTGGTTTCCAGTAGCTACATGGTCGATTATAGCCATCTGCAACTCTGATTTTAAGGGATCTGTTGCCTTCTGCTAACCTCTGAGGGTACCAGGCATGTATACATGCAGCCAAAATGTTTATTCACACAAAACAAAACCAAAAAATTTAACAAAGATATTTTTAAGTTTTATGAAAAAATGTGACAAACTTGTATGGTCTTGTTTTCATGTCATTGTTTGCTAAACAATTATCATACAACATTTACAGTGTATTGAATAGTTTAGGTAGTTCAGAGATGACTTGAAATTTTGGGGATGATGTACATAAATTGTGTAAAAATATCGAGCCTCTTTTTCTTTCATTATTATATATGTGTATGCATGTGTCTACATATATTTTATTTATAATATATTTATAGTACTACTGAGTCGATTTTTGTTGTTGTATGTAAAAGGTTTCAAGGCTGAGCACTCTGATGAACAGCCAATGAGGGGTTCATCACCAGAAGGGGTTAATTCTTCTTCTCTCAGTGCTTGCCTGTAGCTCTTTGTCGAGGTGTGGGGCTCTGAAAATGTTTCCCTCTTCCATGTTAATATGTCCATTGATTTTGCCTTGTTCCAGTCTTGTTTGTGCAATCATTTCTCGGGAGAAACTGTTTCACTACAGGCTTCTCGGTATTCTGGCTATGACAGTTTTTCTGCCTTCTACAACCACAATGTTAGCTATAGATGCAGGAAGGAGCTGTGACGTAGATATATCTGTTGGGGCTTGGCTCCCTACTGTTTGTTGATCTGTGCATTGTACTTCATCAGCTTCCTAGGCCTAGTGAGGAAATGGAACTCTGAAAAGAATCTACTAGCTGGGCAGTGGTGGTGCATGCCTTTAATCCCAGCATTCCTCAGGCAGAGGCTGGTGGATCTTTGTGAGTTCAAGGTCAGCCTGATCTACAAGAGCTAGTTCCAGGACAGGCTTCACAGCTATAGAGAAACCCTGTCTTGAAAAACAAAACAAAACAAACAAACAAAAATAGAATCTACTACCACTTTTTCGCTAGACCAGCCTAATAATTCAGTACTACATTTTAAATCTTATTTTATCCTGATACCCACATAGAGGTATCATCCAATTGGACCCCTCATCTGATCCAAGTGAGCCACCTCCTCTCTGATTTAATATTAAAAAATAATTTCATAAAGTATCATTCAAGGAAAATCAGTATTTATATTACCAGTTCACATATACTCAGAAATCATTCACCACCTTCTTAAATTTTTAAATTGTATATTATTCTGATGTATTCTATCTTCCATTACTGATATTTTGTACTCTCTTTTTAGTTCTTTTACCCCAAGATTATGGTTCATGTGAACAGTAACAATGGGTAGCTTTGCTTGTTTGAGCCTTGGTTGTATTTGGCAAAGTAAGGGCATTTGGCAAAAGATCTAGTAGAGTCTGAATAGCAAAGATTCCTGGCTCCTGAAACAAAGTTTCTTGAGAAAGCATAGTGAGGTATTTTCTCAGGTGAATGGCACTTCTGTGAGATTTCATATACCTCTAGGCATAGAGTGCATGTGTGTATTTGTGTCTATGCCCCGTTTGTATTTATAATATTCACCCTTCCCTTCCCCTTCCCTCTTTCTCTTAAGTTTACTTTCCACAAGGACAGTGGCATTACTGATTTCAGTTTTCTGTCCTATTACTGAAAGATACACACACACACACACACAAACACACACACATACACACACTCTCATATATATACATATATATGGCCAAGATTTTATATATATATATATATAAATTTACAGATCCTTAATAAATTCAGTGATCTGAAAATATATGCCATAACCTTTGACATAATTATATAGCATATAGTTTAAATTATAACTTACAATTTGTAAGAATGTACAGGTACCAAAATTCTTCTTTCTCTAACTGACTTTAGAAAATGATGCTGTTTTCTTAGACTTCAGGGTGTTCACAACCTGCTCTAAACACATAAGGGAGCTGAAAAGGCACTTTAAAAATAAGCTCACAAAGAAATTAAAATTAAGTATTAATTTTATTATACCAAGTCTTTAATAAACAAGCAACATTCTAGGAGCCAGAGGAGGGCCTAGGTACATAGTTACCCTAGTTTCTCTCCAATAATCCAGGAATTCCTCTTCAGAATGGAAATAACTTAGCAATGAAGATTAAATGAAAACAAAATAATCACAATGCAAGAAAAACTATGTGAAGAAATAAGACGCACAAACCAGGAGTCCCTGCCTCTGACCAGAATTCAGCTTCTTACAGAATCAAGTCTCTTCCGTGTCTCAACCCCAAAATTGGCTACTATAGCTGTCTTAAATTATTCAGAAAAAGAGTTCTAGCACAAAGGACTGAAACACCTTTTCTGGGGAGCAATCGTTTACAATTGAAGGACTTTTTTTCTCACCCAAGGATTTAGAATCCTTACATAGATTTAGCATTTGTTCCCAATTCCTCTGTCTTGAGAAATTAAATGTAAAAAAAATTTTAGATTCCATCTTTAAATTATAAAACCATATAAATGGATTATAGATAGATAGATAGATAGATAAATAATAAAATATTACATTTTCATTTCTTACAATTTATAAGTACAGAGCATCACTTCTCCCAATATGAAAAATATAGGAGTTAAAATCCTATTGAGTTTATAGAGTGTGGTCACTTATAAAAGACTCCTGTTAAGCTCAGCCTTTTCCTACACTATTAATATATGAGTCTGTTTGAGTAATTAATTGATCCATGTGTGGCAATATGAATGAATTCTTAAAATTGTATTTAGTCTATCATTACTTTCTAAAACTTTTTAATTTCATATTACGTAGATGGGGCATCATGTAAACATGAATATGCCCAAGCTCTTCCTGGAATTTTTCTAATTATAAATAGGCAGAAGTGCTCAGACAGAAAAGAAGCTATTGAAAAATGCACATTCAGCTCTTTGAAAGGCTATTAAAAATTCTTTATTATAAAAAGAAGCCTAAAGATTTTAAACATGCCACGAAAAAAAATATTCTTAGGATAATCCTCTAGGGACAAATTATAAACTTGCTGAGAAAGAACTCTAAGGGGATGGAAACATCCCTGCTCTCCATTCTGACTTGAAATCGTGGAAGACGTGCAGATCATTTGCACAAACATGAGCACCAGCAGTTTCTGTAGAAAGAACATCAGACCAGTTTTACTCAGAGAAAATCCGATGTCCTGTCCACTTATAGGCTCCCTCTGGGACATCTCACTTGATGGTAGACTGGCACATTTTAGGGATAAAAAGCTTTTGCAATAGGGCTGTGGTATTTGAGCTATAGTTTAATTTCATCTAAATAGCAGAGAACTTCAGAACTCGAGCGAATCTTCACTATTTTTCCACACAGAGACATAACATCCCAATTGGCACCCGCACTTGTTTGCTTTATACCGCTCTGTATTATCAAAATTTTTAATCTACACATCGACTATTTCTGAAAGCATATAGTTCCACCATATAGTTCCACATACATATATCAAAACCATTACAACAATTGAGAAAAATCTATATCTATCAAAGTGAGACAGTTAACTTTTTATTTTATGGAAATTTCATACAAGAATATTGTATTTATATCATTTCCACCCCCTCCTCTCAACTCCTCCTGTGTCATGACTACTTATTATATATAAATATATATTGCATACACACACATTTGACCTACTGAGTTCATTTAGTGTTCATAAGTGTTTAGGGCTGACTCCATAGTATTGAATAACCAAGTGATGTTTGCTGGTGGAGAAGACTCATTCTCCCTTTCTCAGCAGCCCATTGAAGAACCTGTAGTTCTTCATCTAAGGATGGGGCCTTGTGAGATTTCCTTCATCCATGTTGGTGTGTCATCTGGTGTTGTCATTAAGCATGTCTTGTTTAGGCAACCACACTGTTGAAATTCAGTGAGTAAAGTCTCCTGTCATGTATAGAAGGCACTATCACAGGGCACCTATGCTGGTCCTTTGGCTCTTAGGATCTTTCCATGCCCTCTTCCGCAAGATGTTCCCTAGGATTTATGTGTAGAAATTTTGTTGTACACATATCATTTGGAGTTGGGCAGTCTATGGTATGTTACTGTTCTCTGCACATTGACCATTTGTAGAGTCCTGATTGCTATTCAGGGGAGTCCAAGGGGTTCCTAAAACAATAGAATTTTCATGCCCCTGTTTTCCTCCAAGAATATAAAGGTAAAGCCCTATGTATACAGAGTATACAGTACTTGGAAGGATACAGGACTTGGAAGAATCAAGCTAGAACCAAACAGAAAGCCTTCTACCTAAGGACTAGCTTTCATGGTATCTGAAGTTGTTGTTCAAAATGCCAAAGGAGGAAAGTAATATTCCTACCAAACTGTAATACATGTGGTTAATTCCTACCACAGAATATTCTGGAAAGACATCCACAAGGGTGAAATTAGCAGCACTTTTATCTTGGTGATAACTAACATATGTCTAATTGAACTAAATTAAGTAGGATAGAGCCAGTAATTAGGATAGAAGCCATGCATGGTATCATAAACCTAGCCAGCTACCTGGGGTTGATGAAGTAGTAGACTCTAGAGAAGAACCTGCTATTTCAAGTTTCTTAAATGCATGTAATTTCTGTGTTCTACATAGCTATCCTTTTACTCACAGATAAGTACAGCTCCCACCCCTCAGCAAGGAAGCTCCTTTCTGCAGCAGCAGCAGCAGCAGCAGCAGCAGCAGACCATTCCTGAAATAATCTTGTCTGCTGGATTAAATGCATAAAGGGCTGCAGTTCTAACTCAGCATAACCAAGTGAGTCCTTATACTGGATGTGCTCACAGTTGCTGAAAGGTCAAAGCTGTCTAAAGACAATAGCGGCGATTGCACACAAATGGAGCACAGCATATGGCTCTGGAGACTCACTCTGAAAGTCTGACTTGCCAGGTCTAGCATTATGGAGAACTAAACCCCAACACTGTTCTCCAATGATAACATTGTTCCTAACTACTTGGCACCAAGAGTCGGGCTGAAAACTGCGGACAGCAGTAGAAAGCAAACCGGGGAAATGGGATCCCTTTTCTCTCACATTTTGATGTGGCATTACACCGAATGTGTTCAGCACATGGCTAAATCCTTTTTAACTAAGCGTGGAGCCCTCTGGGCTGGAAAGAAAAGTTTGATGATGCATTTAGAAACACTGGAACGCATCAACTCGGTGTAAGTTTTTCTGCTTCAATTATGCAAACAAGCCACTATACACCACACTTCTATCTTGTGTTCAGTTATAAGAGAGCTGCGTAGAACAATTCTAATTTGGCACCTTCAGAGTAAATGCCAAATCAATTAACAGAGATCAAATCAAAATTGGCTCAACCTGCAGCACTGAATTCAAGAAGGCATTAGCTGAAACCAGGTGTATTTGACACAAGCTGAATACCGATGATGCATCAAATAAAAATAGGAATTTCTAAATTTTGAATAATGCAACAAGATCAGGGTTCCACAAATCATCCAATATATCTGGATCTGTAGAGTTGTTCTTCTACACATACATTTATGCAATTGTAAATGCAAAGGCCGAATTCTAATGCTGAAAGTTCTGTTAATGGAATGTAAACGGACTGCATAAGACATATAGCCTAAAAAAAAATCCTTCTGGGGAGAAAAGCATTGATTCAATTTTCAAGCTAGTTTACAAATATGTGTGGCTTTTCCCTTCATCCGCTCAAACTTTGATAGTGAAAAGAAGGAAGAAAACGAATCGATGCCAACAATCTTTTAAAGAGTGCTGTACGTGATATGAGTAGAAAGGGCGGAAGACTGCCAGTAAATATAAGCTAGCTCAAAACATCCTCACGTTTGGTTTCATCGTGGAAAACCATCTCAATAAGCACTAATTCACCAAAGCCTCTATTCATCTCTGTGTTTATGCATATCATTAAAAAATTATGACCCTGAACAATTATAAAGAACACCAGTTGACAGGTCAACATGGATAAAGGGAATTCTACCAAGGCCTCATCTCTAGAGGAAAAGCTACAGAAAACTACTACTGAGAAAGGAAAACCAGGCTTCCTCATTGATGAACCCCTAATTGTTTGTCCAATATCAAGTGATCAGCCCAAAAAACATCTACATACTAGAATGACAAATTAAACCCAGCCATTTGTCCTTAAATAGAGATATACATGTTTATATGTAACAATAATAAAGAAAAAATAGTAAACTAAAGCCAGGGTTATAGTTCAGTGATAGAGCGTATTCCTGCCATGGACAAGACCCTGGGTTTGATCCTCATAACAGAAAAGGAAAGAAAAAAGAAAAGAAAAGAAAAGAAAAGAAAAGAAAAGAAAGAACAAAACCAAAACAAAATAAATCAAATATAACTTTCCAGGATGTAATGATAAAACATAGACAAAAATCATTCCCAGATCAATCTGTGCTTCTGTTGAAAAGAACTTTCTCTTTTTATTAATAAAATATATTTATTCTATGTGCTTTTCACATCATCTATCTTGATCTCATTTGTTCCCCGTCCCTTTGCATCCACCCTCTGCTCTTGTACCATGCCCATAAATTAAAAAAAAAAATTTTCAAGAGAAAAAAATGAAGAATATAAAATGAGAAATATTTTTTAAAAGAGAGAAGGAGTTAAAAATCTCACCATGAAAGCTGCAGTGCAACCCAACAAGTCAGGCCGAATACCCCTTGGTCCATACACCTCTACCTGCAAATGATCATTGCAGGGAGTCATTGTCTGGTTCAAGGCCCTGGGTCTCTATTACACGTTTGATGCTGGGCCCCCACTAGGAATCGTCCTGGGCAACCTGCTGGCACTCTGTGCTGTGGAGAAGCTACAGCTTTAGATCTGTGGGGCAGGTCCTCACATGCCCCAGCATTTCATAGATAGGGTGGATGTTGGTGTAGGCCAAGTTATAACCCTGGCTCTGGGCCTGGGCAGCTATGGGGTTGGTCTACAAGATACAAAATGGGGACATCTGTTCCTTGCTCATGATTTTGGGGATGGCTCACCCACACCTCTATTAACAGGATTTGATCTGTTGGGCTGTCCTGGCATAGCACAGGACCTGCTCTCTCCTGAGTATTACAGCTTGAGGGGATCGGGGATAGCTCTCCCACTTTTATGCCCACAGGACCAGCTCTCCCACATGCTCCAGGCATTGGTGGGCAGGGTTAGGAGTGGGGTGCTTTTTCCCCCTACGCATACTGCCACAAGATAGATGAGAGACGGTGGCAGCTCTCCCATGCTCACAACTTCAGGGCTGTCTCACCCATCCCTACACTAACATGGTTGGCTCTATTGTGCTTCCCTGAGAAGGTGTGGGACCTTCTCTCCTGAGCGTTGCAGCTAGTGGTGGTCAGGGATAGCTAACCCATTCTTATGAGCACAGGGCCATCTCCCCCATCTGCTCTGGCATTGATGGGTAAGGGGATGGCATCTTTCCCCAGCCCATTATGCCACAAGACAGATGAGAAATTAGGGCCACTCTCCAGTGCTCTCAACTTTAAGGCTTGCTCACCTACACTTGCTCTAACAGGGTTGATGCTCTTTTCTATATTGAGCAGATAATATCTCAAGAACACTGAGCTGCCAAGTTAAGAATATTACCAATTTTCCTGAATGATTATAAATGACCCTGAAATGAATGTTTTACGTATATTTGTCTAATTGAATAATACTGATGTCAGAACACCTGGTGAAACTTTAAATAATGGTGACATACTTATTTTTAATAACCAAGGGACACAAACTTAGGACCCTCCCACAAGAGAAAATTCAGATAAAGCCTTCTTTCGAGGAAAGCGCTAGTGGCCCTGTCAGAGGAGCAGCAGGTAGCAATTGAAGTTCAAGGTGTCAGCCCACCAGGAGGAAACTCTCTAATGGGTCAAGACCACAGTCACAGGAATGTCTTTTGCTTCTGCTATACCTTTATATGTTTGCTGCTATGATCTTTCTCTGGTATCTGGCATGGTGTGAATGGATGTGGGGAGAACCCCACTGCTTGTAATGTAGTGTGCTTATCTTATGGAAACATCCCAATCTACTGGCCATTTTTCATCTGTGGATTGTCATAAGGGTGATTCCTCCCTAAGCTGTACTGTCTATTTGATAATGATAATGCTAGATTATACAGAGATCTGGTGAATAAAAATAAATGCAAGGAACGTTACACAGCCAGAGCCTATGAGTTTCACCTAAGAAGTTACTTAGTCCGTATCTCAAGTTAATGATTAAGAAAAGCAATTGAATCCCCAGGAGCCAGGCTGGCTCAAATTCTCTCAATGCTGAAAGATGCAGCCACAGGTTCTAGTGTGCATCATTAGCTGAAGCAAAGTGTTAAAATAACTTCAGGTTGGATCAGATGTTTTGATAATAGTTTTGAGATTAAAAACCCTAGAAACTAATCTAAACGTTACGTACTTTCCTTGCTAGGGTTGGTTGATGATCAAAGGTGATGATTAATTCCTTATACCCATTTTGACCTCAATCTCCTGATATCAAAAACTATTAATGAGTGGATATGTACCCTAAAGATTTAAAGTAGAGCTAACTGGTTCTTTTTCATATATAAAAGGTTAGATTTATGATTCCTTTATGATTCTTTTTAAGATCATTTTTTAAGTTAAGTAATAAAGTAAATGACCCTTTCTTTCTAACTGCAAAATGCAGCCTGCAAGTAAAAGTCCTGACAAGAATACATGCTTGCCCACGTGGTTAATCTGTAACAAGTTCCTTGGTTATGAATGTACATGGGTTCTTGAGATCATTTGTTTTTTACCTCTAATACATAAAATGTTTAACAATGTAAGGAATATGGAAAACATGCTGTTTTTAACTGTTTGTTTTCTATTCATTGTAATCATTCCCTTGAAAAACAGAATGTAACCACATTGTAATTTTTATATTACCTGCAAGATTTTGCTGGGGTATATAAGCTATAAGGGAAAGAACAGAGATAGAGTTAGATAGAGTTAAAATGAGCTAGAAGGAAAATATCAAGAAGAGAGTTAAAATGAGTCAGAAGGAAAACATCATGAATGAGAGAGTGAGAAGGAACTAGAAGGGAAACATCAATAATATAATAGAATTAGAAAGAAAACATCAAGAATGAGAGTAAGAAATCACCGGGAAAATGAAAAAATAGAGAATGTAAAAGAATAATAAAGGAAAGGTCTGAAAGAAACCATCAAGAGTGTATGAGTCATTTCCCCCTCACCCCCTCAGATAGAAAAGCCTAGTATACCCTGATGACACAGATTCCTCTCAAGCCCTGTGCTGTCTGGCGGCTAGCACCCCAGACAGCAATATAAAAGAGGGTGAACTGGGGCCACAATGGTATATAGAGGTGGTCAATGTTCCTTTTCCCAAACCAAAATTGTCTATACATACAATGTTTATCTAAATTTTCCAGATTGATTGTATTCTTCTTTTGATCAACTATCCAATATATGTTTGGGTGACTTTGGGGAGTACTGAGGAATGGTCCACTACATGTCAAGGAGAATGCAAAACATTTTATCTGAATTATTTACTTACTAATATTAATTGAATATAGTAGGAATACTAATGGCGTGACCCAAGAAGTCAACGTGCTGATATCCAGAACATATGGACATACGTTCTTACATGGTAAGGGAGAAGGGAAGTTGCATATTGAATCAGCATTATTTTCTCTACTTCCTAGGGAGATAAGATCTCCTGAGTAAATTGGGAGCACTGTGGGAGGGGAGGGTGGAAGGGGAGAAAGGAGGAAAAGAAAGGGAGTGGGGGGGAATGTGCAATTCAATTTTAAAAACAATAAAGTATTAAAAAAGAATCAGTACTGCTAAATAGCTCAACTTGAAATGAGGGATTATCTTGGAAATCCAAATGTAACCATAGAAATATTATAAGTCAGAAATACTGGCATAGTGATTTATAGAGGCTATGCAGGCAGAGTGGGGGTGGAAAAAGGAGCCATGAGCCAAGAAATAGAGAAGCCAGTAGAAGCTGATAATGGATTGGAACCAGAATTTGAAGCCTTGCCAAAACCTTGATTTCTATCCCAGTGAGACCAGTTCAGACTTCTGACCTATGGAACTATAAAAAAAGCACATGAACAGGCTTTTTGGAGCCCATTCCCTATGGAGGGAAACCTTGCTCTGCCTAGACACAGGAGGGAGGGCCTTGGTCCTGCCTCAAATGCTGTGACAGACTCTGTTGACACCCCATGGGAGACCTCACCCTTGCTGAGCAGTGGTTGGGAGTGGGGTGAGAGGAAGGTGGGGGAGCAGAAGGACAGGATGGGAGGGAAAGGAAACTGGAAATGATATGTAAAGTAAAAACATGATTAAAAAAAAAAGAGCACACTTTTGCTAAGCCCTCAAATGTGGGGCAGTTTACTTGGGCTGCAGTGGGAAACCAAACTGCTACCTTGCCTTCTATTATTTGACTCAATCCTAACAGAAGTCTATGAGTTGCTACTGCTATTTACATAATGAAAGAACTGAGTGTTAGTTCTTTCTTGATAACAGGACTCAGAACTACGCTAGGTCAAAAGTCACCCACTTGATACTGTACTGTGATTCTTACATGGCTGGACATGTCCAGATACTCAAGACTCCAGCTCCCCACCATGCATTTATTTTAATAAAAGTTCCCATCACATCCAAGAAAGCTTAGAGAGAAACTCGGGAGAAAGAAGTTCTGTTGTTCAGTATTATGCTGGGGTAAGGACAGTTAGCAGCAACATGCTGTTTGTTCTTTTTAAGGTTAGAAGAAAGAATTACTTTTATACTTTCTTGCATCTGTCAAAACAAGTTAATTTTAGGGGTTCAAGAGACGCTTATTCTCCAAGCATAAGGACCTGAATTCAAACCCCAACATCTGCTCTAAAAAGCAGGCATGGCTGCACACCCCAATAATTCCAGAATGTGGGGACAAAGACAGGTGAATCTTGAAAGAGTGATGGCCAGCAGAACTGACAAGTCAGGCTCCCCACTCAGTGATAGTCTCTGTCTCGAGGCAACGAGGTGCAAAGCCATAGAGGAAAACTACCAATTCTCTCCTGTCTCTACTTCAGTTCATAAGCATGCACACTATTATGCAAGCACCACACACAACATACATCATGCACACTTGCACACAAACACCACATAGATACATTTAATTATAAAGGAGATAAATAAATTTTACAGAGAGTGTCATCACTAAGGTCCTACTACATATCTGTGCATACAGCACTAGTGCACAATGTGGCTATGGACTCAGACTGCATGGGAGCATGGTATGAAACAGTGGGACAGTGACGCAGAGCCAGCGGGTTAGACACGTACTTGAGAGCAATGAAGCAGGGAAGCATCTGACAGCTGCTGATGACAAGCAGATTGGCTCCTGCAGCCCATCAGACTCCATAAATGACAACAGGACTCTCAGTAATGGCTCCTACCAGGAAAGACAACTGATATCATTTTTCAGGGTTGACAGACTGAAGACAAACATTACTATTTCTGGTGACTTGTTGACCAAGGCACTCTAATGTCTGAACTGACGCCTCCTGGACGTAGATTCCTTTGTTGAAGAACATCAATGTACTTCACACTCTATATCATTTGAAGTGTGATTTTTTTTTCCTTCCGAATTGTATTATCTTTCATGGAAATAGACGTTGAATGATTTCTCATGTTAAGTATGAATCGACTCCGATGCCCCCATTCCAGGTCTCCCAATTCTTTCATATGTAAGAAAACCAGATCAATTTTAACTTGTAGATTTACAATCTAAACAAGTAGATTGTGTACCTAGTTACCAGGAAGTCTATTTAATAAGATAATCCTTTAAAATTCACTCAGCATCTCTGGGTCTGGTTTGAGTTGTATGTCAGGGTTCAGCAGCAATGTCTCCTGAGCATCCATCCCCCCATCCATTTCAAGGAAGCCACCCCATACCAGAGTGCATTCGGTCATCATTACTGTTATAATGGCCAGCAGCTATAGATGCTGCCTCTGTTATTAGGGCACATCCACAACAGCAGAAGAAAACAAGATTGATCTTGGTAATGCCACATATCATGGATTATGGATAATCTCTTACACGTTTGCACAGAGCTAAGCACTCCCTTCAAGCTCAAGGACAAAACAAGGCCAATCCCCAAGTCTCATCTCTGAAAGATCAATAAATGCTCATCTGAAAAACACTCAAGGAGACAACAACCATGCCAGATTGAGAAATAAAAATTCTAATATGAAAAGTAATTAAACATATATTAGAAATATGAAAAGGCAAAGGGGAATATTAATAAGCCAGCAAAATAAGCATACAGCCGCTAACGTTCACAGCAGTCGGAGGAACAGAGAGAGAAGGTTATAGTGAGTAAAATGTACATGCCTAGCCGTGAGATCCACAGAGCTGAAGATGCAAAGGCCCACAGACCTTGGTTCTGAGCAGGGAGCACTGCTCACTTGGTGCCCGTATCTCAGCAACTGTTTGCCGAACATCAAGCTGGTGACAGTCACCATTTCGAGAAAAGGAATGCTAGACAGAAACTGATTAGCTAAGGGGAGAAAGCTGTTCTGGGTAGCTACGGAATAAAGTAGGCACCGGAGAAGGAGTGGTTCCCCACACCTGCCCCTCTAGCCTTACAGAGTTATAGAGCTCCCGAGTCCTGCCCTAAGAGGAGCCTGCCTGCAGGAAGGCATGGTGCAGTGCTCCAGCTCCGCAGAGGGACAGCTGCTAAGTTACCAGCGTATGGTGTCCCGTTGGCTTGTTTGCCCATTTGTTCACGCGTTCATTCAGGTGTCTTTCAAGAATTCATAAGCACTAAACACAAGAACCAAGTCCCCGTTTTCACGGAGCTGACAATTTGGTAGAGAGACAATAATAAATACTATACAAATATTTACTAAGTTCTGCTTCATGTGTTAAAATGCCTTATCAATTGAGATAAGGTAGTTTACAGAAACCGAGACAGAAGCAGTATAGACAAAGGCGATGTAGTGGTTAGAATGTGAAACTGCCCCCACATGCAACTGTGTTTGGATACTGGTTACCCAGGAAGTGGTGCTGTCTGAGGAAGCTGTAGAACTTTTACAGATGGAACCTTTGAGAGGCAGTGGGTGGGAATGAGTCTTGATTGATTTTATAGCTGGGTCCCAATCCCTGTCCTCTCTTTGCTTCCTGACTACAGATGCAATGTGGCCTGCTGACCTCCAGGTCCAGCTCCTATCCTTCCCTGCCTGTTAGCACGTCTTTCCCCATAAGGACAGACTCCACCTTCAAATTGTAAACCGAAATATACACTTCCTATGTAACCTGTCACTGAAGCCAGAAAAGTAACCAATACAGGCAGTGTAGATAAATGATAGAGTCATCACTTCTAGCTACTTAACCCCTTCTACCTGAGTTGCTTTGTATCAGATAAAAACAGTTATGACCACAAAATATCAACTTCATTAACTGCTATGAGCATTAAAGAAACAGGTATCTAGAAAGAATCTATAACATAATATAATTTTGTTAAAGAGTTTTCTATTAAGGTAATAAAGGTATAAATAGCCTTGGATAGATATATATAAATGAAGAGACAATGATGCCAAAAGAGTAACAAGGAAGAAACTCTTCTCCAGTCCAAAACAAATCCTTCAGTATAGGAAATTCAGAAGAGAAAATCGCTACCTTTGAGAGGGCTGTGGATGAGGCGAGCTCTTCCCAGAACAAGATTTAAGGTAGACTGAAATTATGAGAGCTGGGCTGTAGAGAGGGCTCAGCAGTTCAGAGCACTTATTATGCTTCCAGAGGCCCCAGGTTCCAGGCCTAACACTCTTGATAGGTGGCTGATGGCTCACAACCACCTATCCCTCCAGTTCCAGGGGATCTGACACCTCCTTCTAGCCTCCACAGGCACCCATTCACACATAGCAGGCACTCACACATCCTCATGAATAAAAATAAATCTTTTGTAAAAGGAAGGACAGGGCCGAGGACACCGCATAATAAAGAGTTAGGGGAGAATTTTAGAGACAGGGCAGAGAGGAGAGAAGGAAACATTTATCACTTACTATTTCACTCTTAACAAAAGGGAAACACCATGTTATAATAACAATAGTCTCCTGATGCTGAGAACACCAAAACAGTTATTACGTGCAATAACAGGTATTTCCACAGCTCCATCCTGTTCACAAAATGTTTCCCCGTCTCTCTTCTGTTGCTCAGAATTAAAACTGTGAAACCTGTGGGTAGCATGTATGTACAGTGAAAAGTGGAGAGAGGGGCAAACCTTGTGTGAGTTCGGTAACACCCAAATAGTTGGCAAGCGCTAGGGGAGGGAATGAATAGAAATGCAGGAAGCTAAAATGAAACCATAGAGAAAATGTGATG
Organism: Alexandromys fortis; assembly: GCF_014885135.2. Lineage (NCBI taxonomy): Eukaryota > Metazoa > Chordata > Mammalia > Rodentia > Cricetidae > Alexandromys > Alexandromys fortis. Next base: position 392,447 of record NW_026067913.1, on the reverse strand, counting down.
GACAGGAAGATGTTTTCATATCATGTGTGTGAAACTGCAAGTAGCTTTGAAAATGCAATGTTTAAATTTAACAAGAACCTTTAGCAGCAATGAAATGGCTAATCGAGTCAAAGTGCTTACCGTGCAATTCAGACAACCTTGAGTTTGATCCCAGGCACCTATGGTGAAAGGAGAAAACTGACTCTTGAATACTGTCCTCTGAACTCCACAGGTGTGCCATGGGACATGTGCACCCACACTCACATATACACAGTACACACACATTATCATCATCATCATCATCATCATCATCATCATCTTTAAAACCCTGTAGTAGAACAATGCTCTGGTTAAAGCCACAAATTACCTGGCAGGTAGTATAGCTCTTTTGTGGTTCAATCACAAGGCCACTTCACAGACATCCTGCCTGCCAGACATCCTGCCTCCATTCATATTTATTTGTAGATATGGTAAAGTGTGATTTCATTTCTTGGTGTTGGTATTATCTCAAACCATCTCAAAGCTGGGCACACAGACATTAATAGCTTAATCCTATTTAACTGCTAAAACATTTGCCAATATACCCAATGAAATATGTGATTTAAAATATATTCCTTGGGGCTGAAGAGATGGCTCAGAGGTTAAGAGCATTGCCTGCTCTTCCAAAGGTCCTGAGTTCAATTCCCAGCAACCACATGGTGTGGCTTACAACCATCTGTAATGGGGTCTGGTGCCCTCTTCTGGCTTGCAGGCATACAACAGACAGAATATTGTATACATAATAAATAAATAAATATTCCTTGGTTTATTAAAGCAATAGTTATAATTATACCCTAAAGAAGTCTGCTGATGTCTTGATTTATCCTACTCAGTATCGGCTCTAAAAATTGTTAGTTTATTTAGAATACACATGTTTTATGTCATCAGATGGAGTTTTGTAAAAATCACATCAAAATTAGGATTTAGATTAATATATAGCAACACATTTGAAGGTGATGGTGCTTTATTTCATGAAAAATTAATTTAAGGAAAGGTTATTCTACACAAAATGCCACATAGCAATTTATCAGACTTCAAAAGCAAGGAGGAAGAAGAACGTACATAGAGAGCTACATGCCACTGAAACACTTCTAGTTTCTATGGTAACCAACATAAATGAATACCTTCTTTGAAAATGAACTTGCAAAGTCAGTGAGACGTAAATTTACAAATACAGGGAACTAAAGGCCCAATCCAATCCTGTGAACAGTAAGAAGTTCAGAGTTTTTCCATACATGGAATTGTACCTGAAAATATATGTCTTTGTAGGGTGGCTGTTCATATGACTGTTTTATGGTTAATTGTCTATGGCATGAACATTTTTCTATAATTAGAAATGGTTTTATTATTGCTTCTAAATCACTGAATGCAAGTCTAGTGGAGAGGCCAATGAAACCAAACTTATAATCCTCTATCAATACTTTCTTCCTCAGAGTATGTGGCAAAATGACTCCTAAACCAGGACATCTAAAGGACAACTGTTTTACAAGGCTAAAATATTAATAATGGATCAAATAAGAACAAAGGTATGCATATCATCGGCTTCTCTCTTATCCAGGCATGTGAATCCCCCTCTTTGCTGTAAAGACTGTACTAAATATATTCAGTCTTATCAATGCAGAAGAGGGAAAAATGTGTAATTATTTCCAGAAACAAACCAGAAAACAACGCCTAGATGCTCTGTTGCTTTTTCACTAATACAGTCCCAATTTACAGAGACACCAGATTATTCTCGAAATGAACAAAGATAGAATAAAATTATAACTAGAGACTCTAATAGCCATGAACTACAAGGATGGAGATGAGCAAAGATGGCAACATGTTATGTAAGATTGTGGGGAAGAGAAGAGAATTCCACAGTATACATCATGAAATAGTTTCATTCCCCTCTTGCCTCATTAGTGTAGGGCTATCTAGAAACCAGTCGGTATCTTTGAGCACACCGAGTTGGAATTTTAGCATGCCAATTCTCCTATCTCTAGGTCCACTCCATCATTTAAGAAGGAATTCTATCTAAAGGTGTTTCTGTCTGTGTGCTGTTGCCTGTGAATGAACTGAAGCTGAAGCTTCTCTGCCTTGTTTTGTTGTATTGTGCTGTGTGTTTATATGGTGTGATTTTCCTCTTCATCAGGTAGCATCAAGCCTGCTTTTAGAGACAGTCTCCCATTGTCCTGAGAGTCACCAACCAGGATAAATTTTCCGGTCCATAAGCCCAGTCTCTTTATCTTACCAACCCGGGATTACAAGCACATATTGCCATATCTTGTTTTTTTTAAAATATTTGATCTGAAGAATAAAGTTCATGTCCTAATGCTTAACACAGCAAGCAGTTTACCAAGAAAGATATCATCCCAGCCCCAAAGTTTCATACTGTAACCTACATTCTCTACAAAGGAAGGTTTTTATGCAAGACAGTTCACTAAGACATTTTCATTTCTCACCATCCCTCAGTCTCTGGAAACCATAACTTCACTTTTGATTCTGTGAATTCAATACCATGTATCCATGCTTCATGTCACATAATGTTCTCCAAGTTCATGCATATTCTCATTAAACATCGGGATTTCTTTCTTACATCTGAATGTAGCCACTGTTCCATTTGACAAAAAGTAAAAGAGAAATGGTTTGTTTGTATTGCTTGGTTATTCCAAATAATACCTCAGTGTACATGGGTAATTCATCCCTTTTTGAGGCACTGGTTTCATTTCCTATAAATATTACCTAGAAGTGGGATTGCTGAATTATATAAAAACCTTTTTGTCACTCAATAGGTGAGTGATGATATCCTCTTTTAGTTTGATTTGCATTACCTGCACATTAATGATTTTGATCATTCTTTTTATTTATCTGTTGTCTATTTGCCTTTGGGAGTGTATTTATAGCTCTTCCCATTGATTTTAATCATGCCTTTACACACACACACACACACACACTCTCTCTCTCTCTCTTTCCGTGAATGTGCACGTATGTGCATGTGCACGAGTGCGTGTGTGTGTGTGTGTGTGTGTGTGTGTGTGTGATGTGCCCTGGGGAGGCCAGAAGAGGATGTTGAATACTCTGGAAAGGAATTACAGGAGGTTGGGAACTGCCTGATATGGGTTGTGGGAAAGGAACTTATGTCTTCTTCAATAGCAGCAAGCATTCGTAACCACTAAACCATGTTTCTAAATCCACTTTTGTTCACTTGAATCAACAAGCAAATGTGTGTGTGTGTGTGTGTGTGTGTGTGTAATATCCTAAAGGATATAATAGAATATTCCCTTAATTTACAGTTTCACAGCTTCCATTCCCTTTACTCATACTGAGGGCCTAAAATGATTTAAAAGTTTGAAGGATATGAATACATTATTTTAAAAATGGCCTTCCACCCCAGAGAGAGGATCTCGGCAAGGGACTTCAGTATATTTGCTGTCTTTTTCCACTGGTGTTTTCTCAGACCTGTGTGATGAGCTTACAGTGTCATTCAATCTGGCTGCTGTGCCTGTCACAGAGTAGGACAAGAATCCCTAAATTGAGCCTAGCCATCTCGGATACTAGGCTTTGTCCGCGGAAAGCATTTCACAGAACAAAACCCATCTCCGCAAATCTGAATGTTTACACAAAATGAAAAGGGAAATAAATGGCTAGCTATGAATTTGATGCACAGTCCTCTTTAAGGAAAATGGTCATCACAGAAATATCCCTGGCACCTCTAAGAAACAGACCTTCTGTTTCTTAGCACAGAAGAGAGCAACAACGTCCAGGCGAAGATGCCAGTGCCAGTGATAAGAATTTAACTACTTCTCTACTGTGATCCTGCCCCCTGCAGGGCCATTAATAGGGGTGGTAAAGAAAGGAAGGAAACATTAACGCGTGCACTAGGAAAATCCTTAACTTTAAATGGGTAGAAAAATTCAGTTATGAAGACAGAGTTTTTTGATGGCAATATAGAAACCCATTTGTGAGCACTAGCAACCAGCTTCTTCTGCACTCCCTGATGGAGACCACATATATCATGGGATCTGTGCAATTTCCAATCAGTGGTCAAGAGAATAAATAAAGCCAGAGTTTAGATTTTAGAGTAGCCCATATAAGATGAGCTGTAAAGAGTTAGACCTCTTTAATTCTACAGATTGTTCTTGTTCAAAATAAACACTATACAACAAACTATGAAAGATAAGCCACAAGTGAAAGGTGGCTACTAAATGTATAAAGCTAAGTCACAATTTAGCCACTACAGGAGCATACCATGATAATTAATGAGAAAAATAAATTTTGTCTGTAAGTGCTTATAAACACAGAAAACAACTACAATTTTACTCAGGAGGATAATTAAAGTGGAAACAAGAGGAAGCCTATTATGAGCTTTTATTTACAGCTCTTGATGGTGCCCTTTAAGCTGTTGCTTAATTTCAGGAACCCCTTTCCTTTCAGTGCAAACATTTTAATGCCAGCAGTGTTTCAGAACCTAACACGTAAAATCACATTAAAATAATGCATGATTGAACTGTATCTTCAGTGTTTTACACTCGTTTTACACAATAGAATATACTCCAAAGAAATAAGAGATTATCACGTTATATATTGTGTTCATTTATTTGTGGAACTCAAGCATGAAATAAACTCTTTAGTTCATTAACCCAAGTAGAGAGCATTGTACAAGTATGTTGTACATTAATCACTGGTAACCAGTGTTTAACGTGCAGGTATGCATGACTGCTAACATGATTAAAGAATGTGACATCATCTTGATAAAATCATAGTATATGCTAATTCTATGTATGATTCATCACAGTCCCTTTTGTGATAGGGATTAGTTAAGTAGTGATTTTACATATTTTAAAAAATAGATTTTGAAATTTTCAAATATTTTACCTTTTACCTCCCCCCGCAACAATCATTCAAATGAAATTTCACAAGATATTTATGTGACCTGTTATAGTTCTGGCTTCCTTTGAGGCCAGGCATATTCTGTTCCTTGTAAGCTTTTATAACAAGCCATTGCTGGTCTATCGAGAATAAACCTGATAAACAGTGGGTAACACTACTCAGCAATGCTAGGTGGAAAGAAATCATACCCACAGCGTATTAAAATCATCATTTTCCTGAAGATTAAAATACTAAAGATAAATTTAGTTAGAGAAGAGGATAGTGTTTTGCTCTCAGAAGTTACCAACAAAATTATAAATCTGCTACCTTATAAATATACTGCCCGGTTTGTGTATATGTGCATGCATGCGCATTTGTGTGTGGAGAATACAAGTGTGTACAGGTGTGTGTGTTGCATATTCAGAGGCCACAGGTTGATACTAGGTTTATTCCTCTATCATTTTTCACCCTATGTTTCAAGACAGCATTTCCCACAGTGCATGGGGCTGGCCAATTTATCTAAACTGGCTCTCCCATGAGCCCCCAGGATTCTCTTGAATCCGTCTTCCAGCTCTGAGATTACAATTTCACACCCAGGCGTTCATGCTTGGGCAGCCCTTATTCACAGAGTCGTATCTCCAGCCTTAGCCTTCCCAATATTAATAGCAAAGCTTTAAATTCAATTTTTAAAAAGCATTATCAAAACAGTACTGAGAGTAAAGCCAATGTTTCTATGACAGGTGACCAATAAATTAGTGTAGTCACTCAATGGAATACAAAGCAAAAAGAATGGATACTGTGCAACTTGATGATAAGATTGATCACATAGACATCATAAGCCAGAAGATAGTCTAAATAGAGTATGCAACATATGGGTATACTTCCACAAAATAAAAAACAAAAAGAAAATAAAAGTTAAGTTGCACGATTAAAAATGAGAATGCAGTTATTTTTGGTGAGTGCAACAAATAGGGAAGATTAGAAGAAAAGAACATGACAGAGATTCTTGGATGTTGACTGCAACCTGTGGATGAGAAGTTGTCTTTTGGAAAATTCAATAGTTTATATGTGTATAATATATGCTGCTTTCTATGCATTTATTATATGTCAATAAGAACTTAAAATGTAATCTTACAGATACGTAATTAAATATTTAGGTTCTGTCCTTAATAATCGCAAATATGTGTGAAGGACTAGGAAACACATGACCCAGGTAAAAAAGGTAACTTACCACGTCTTTTGGGTTTCAGGTATTCTAGACTGATATTTCTCTTTTCAGCTCCCGTGTAATTTAGAAGTAGCTGCCATTTATAGCACATTTAAATAGATCTAGTCTGCACTCAATTTGTTATCTCTGAATATGTCAAAATTGCATCCCCAGGCTCCAGTGGCTGTGAAACTTAGATATTTGCTGCAAGCTTGCCTGTTCACTGTCTGCTAGTCCTCTGACATCTGACACTTACACACTCTGACACCTCAGCCCTGGTCCTCCAATCTCAGGTCCTTCCTACAAAGAGCCCCAGTTTGGACATGACTCCAGCCTGACTTCAAAACTTGCCTTCTAGACACAGGTTTTTGTTTTGTTTTAATCTCTTCTGCTGATGTTTAAAGACCCTCTTCGGGTTTTGATTTCCAGACATGTTTTCTTAAACACAAAGTATTCACTAACGCTGTCTCTTCCATCTTCTCAGGGAACCAGATTCAACCAAGAAAACTTTGCTGAATAATTAATTATGTTGGTAAACTCAGATGACTTGGAGAGTATTTATTTGTTCTGGATTTCAAGGTAAATAATTTCTCCAATCTATTCATACATCTATAGGTATATCTCTATTGATATAGATAGTCATAAGTGCCAGTGAGGACTGATCATTATTAATTTCAAGAGTATTAATTATCATTTAATGTGTGTTTTACTCACTTAACTTGGTGATGTTATAATGAACTGGCTCCATCAAACAATTAGACGCACGGAGCAATGAGGATGGAAGAATCTACAAAATAATTTAAGCCTCTCAGATGACATAGATCTTTCCTTAAGCAAGCTTTAATCAGGCTCCCCTGAGTGCTCTTCACGAGTACTAGATACTGACTTTTATTCTATCTAGCCCAAACATAGAAAAAATTCTACTGGGTCAATTTAATGAGAAAGTGCCCACCCTTGATATCTGTTCAAATTCATCATCTCCTACTCTTCATGTGGAAATTACTGACCTGATTTTATCAAGAATCCCACTGGCCCAATTTAACAAGAACCTCCATGGACTTCCTAGTGTTTTGTCTTTACTGTTCCCTTCTCTCTAGTCTCGGTTATAAACCCCAGCTGTCAACTGGAGTCAGAAGAAGCTCAGCCACTTTCTGCTGCTACAAGCATGACTTATGTTACAATAATCTTGCACCAGGACTTCTTGACAGTTTTAATAGGTGTCAGCATAACCATTCTTCCACACGACTATTCTACAAGGTGTAATATTGGTATCGCCACTCTGCCAAGAGAAAAATTTGAGAGTTCAAATAAAACATTTAGGCACTCACAGTAGGAGCCAGGGTTTGAAGTAAGGTTTGGTGCCTTCCGGGATTTATCTTCAACACTGCTCTTTAGATGAAAATGCTATTCAGCTTGAAAATATGTTTTAGCTATGGAGTTCAGTCAGGATAATGTTACCCTTGGCTTTCATAGTTTATGAAGACAGATGTTAAAATAGAATAGAAGCAGGCTGTTTTTCAGACAACAACTTTTAGTGGGGATGGTAGTACATGAACTTTCACTGAATTGGAACTTAATGCCATGAAAATAGAAGAAATCTTTAACAATACTTAGCGACAGTAAAAACCTTTGCATTCCCTAGGTTTTGGTCGACAAAATGTAGGCTCCGTTGCTGAGATATTAATGAAAGCAAACATGCTAGTTTTTCCACTTAGATAAGTGAAATACACATCAGGGACCATCTTATTACATTCCCAGAAAGCCTTCCATTAGACGGAGTTCGTTCCTTCAGTCTCTACGTAAGACAGTTTGGGAGGCTAAAACAATTTCATGGGTGTTTTTGAAGGTCACAGTTGGGGTTGGAGCAATGGGTTTCAGGGGTCACCTACACATAATAAGGACAAAACGAATTTTATTCCCACTGAAGCAGCTAGTAGCAGTACAATAAGGAAGCACCTGTGGTATCAGCTGTGAAGAAAATGGGGCACGGGTTCAAGAGGCCTGAGGCAAAAGAGAAGGAAAGGAATCTAGGGAAATCAAGAAAGTCTGGGTTCGTGGCCTGCAGGGTCAGGCTTCTGAAAACTCACCCAGGATCCTGGGTCTAAGGCATTTCTCGAGCTTTTAGAGACTAACTCTTAGCCTTCAGAAGGTGTCATATGCCCACACTAAAGACATCTACATAAACTGCCCAGTATGTGAGTATGACTGATAAAAGCTGTATCTCCTCCCACTCTACCAGCTGGCCATGGAGTCCCACATTTTCACTGCGAAGATGGCCTGCTGGTCGCAGCTCCCCTCACCTGGTTTCCTACCAGACATGTGTGTTCTTTCTAATAGACTGTAGGGAGAAGACACATGCTTATGTTCTGAGACTTGTCCACAAAACAGATAAAGATTTTCTTTCTCTTTGCTCTCTTCCTAGATGTTCCTTGGTAAAAGGGCAAGGTGCATGCAAGCCACTTCCATTCAAGAATCGCACACAGACCAGTGGCTTTCAGAGTGCTATTTGAAGAGCAGAAACATCAACATCTTCTAGCAAAAGTTAGAAATACAAACTCTCCAAACCCAGGCCTGACCAGACCAGCATACCTTGCAGGTGCTTCAAATACATTATAATGCTAGCCAGTTCAGAAATAGAATAGAACGAAAAAGACCAAGGTCTTTGAGTTAGCTTGGGGAGCAAACCTCTTACACACCCTAAATGGCCTACCTATTTCCAGTTGTGACACAAGAAGATGTACTGAGGGTTCTCTCTTTTTTAGCAGCTAAGTCTGCATGCTAATTAATACAGCGCTCAAATCAAAGTCATTGGCCCAACTCCAGTCAACAAATGAAAGACTGGGAGTTTTGGCACTTCAGCTTCTCTCTAGTCCCAAACAGGGCTCTGTGTCAGTTCTAATTATTACCACAGCTTACTGAGACAGACATGGGGAGTTCTTCACAGCCTTGAAAATGATTCTGGGCACTGCCTCCAAGACAACTCCAAATTAACTGCTTTTCGGTCCCAAAACGAGAGAGATAGGAACAAAAGTACCCTTGATGATAAGCCATCTGAAATCCAAACCCTGTGACTAAGGTAGTCTCAGATGGAGAAGAACCCGAATATATCTCTTACCTTAATAAATACAGATCCACAGACAGACAAATCCTTGGATTCCACCAAGATAATTACATTATCACCTCCACTACACAGGCCATCGCGAGACCAAAGACCTTCAGTTAAATGCTCATAAGCAGTGATGGTTCAGCTCCAAGTAACTCAAGTAAATTTGGTGACCCCCAAAGACCAATTGTTATGCCATCTTTGAGCCACATGAACAGTCAAACAGGATTTGTGTTTTCTTTATTCCTCTACCTATCAGATGTTTATAGATAACTACTATACGCTTAGTGCCTTAGTACTTTTTGTATTGCTACAACTAAATACGTTAGGCTGGGTATTTTATAAGACAAAAAAAAATCTAACACATGGATTTGGGAGACAGAAAGTCCAGAATGAGCCCTATCTGATTACTGAGTCTTTGAGCTAACTCATGACACAGTAGATAGTGTCACATAATGGGAACATAGGAGACAGCAAGTGGTCACATATCAAGAAAGCAAGTAGCTGGACAGTGATGGTGCACACCTTTAATCCCAGTACTCAGGAGGCAGAGGTTCGAGGTTACCTGATCTACAACAGGTATTTCCAGGACAGGCTCCAAAGCTATAAAGGAACTCTGTCTCAATAAACAAACAAACAAAAAAAACAGAAGAAAGAAAGAAAGAAAGAAAGAAAGAAAGAAAGAAAGAAAGAAAGAAAGAAAGAAAGAAAGAGTTTAGGTTACTCCTTTATAGCAACCTAATTAGTAGAAACTAATCCCTACTGGTGAGACCTAACACACTCTTCAAAACCAACATTAGCCATTATGAGGGTAATCATGACTCAAAGGCCACTCATGAAGTCCACCTATTTTAGGTCTCGCCACCATTTGAGAGCATTAGACTGGGACTAGACTATCTTTCAGCTCTTGAACTTTTGGGATACATATAAACACTGAATCATAGCAGCCAGTTATGTTACTCTTCTCAACATGACAAGGCTTAAAATGTAGATAATCGGATTTACAAAAAAAAAAAAACACTCTCAGTTATAATGTAATAAAATAATGATTTGAATATGTTTGCAAATATTCTTTGGGAAACCATTGGGCAAAAATCCTATCAAAAGATGAACAGATTTCTTATGTGTGTCAATATCTGGATTATTTCTTAAAGGATCATCACAAGGAAGTTAGATAAAGTTAATTTTCAAGATAATACATGGATAAAATTATAAAACAGGGCTGGTGAGAGAGCTCAGTAGATAAAGGTATTTGCAGACAAGCTTGAGGGCCTGGATTTCTATACCAGGTGGAACCCGTGCAGATTATGATGTCACAGCTGCTTAACTGACATTTCCACTAAGAAAACAAGCTAGGGGTGAAGGGAATGAATAAATAGAAATTAATGAACTGAAATGACCTTGTTCCCAAAACCAGCCTCTGTGCCCATTGATGCTAAGTACACTCAAGCTCTTCTCTTGTTGTAAGATTCAAAATTGCCTGCTTGTTGCTATTCAGTATGAAATCTAAGAAGCAGGTGTCAATCTTAAGTGACAACTTAGAAAAAGGGGCTTGATTCCTAATATGAGCTTCTGAAGCTTTGCAGTCTTTTAAAAATTTATCTGCCATAGTACAAAATGAAGTTAGGTTCTATAAATTACCTCTTACATTTTATAGATTATATAATTTAGAGCATAATAATCTACCCAAAGTCACACGACTTATAAACAACAGGTCTAAATTGTCCTGATTTATGATTTATGATTCCCTGGTCTTTCACGCATGTTTTCTTACTTCTCTTTCCTCTGTCTCGTGTTTAGTCTGGTACCAGAGAGATGTTTTTTCCTCTTTTATTGATTCATCCCTTTGGAATGCACGCATCTCTTTATCCCTGGGAAGGTGAAACTAGCACACACAGAAAGTAAAATTAAATGCAGGAACACAGAAAGTGGCCATGCTTCATTAAGATCAAATGGAGTAAGCCTGTGTGTGTAGCAGAGCAGCGATTTTGCCATAGCTCCCTGATTTCCCATCTTACAGCATCTGTATGTTCCCTGTTCATGTCTCATTAAAAGTCGCCATTAGTTCACTGGGGTAATTTTAAAACTCTGGAAGACAAGGGCTAAGCTTACTGTCCTACACGTGAGCACTTAATTGCACTGGAGGTTTGCTAACCTATTTACTTCCTTCAGTACATTTTGTGCTTATGATAATGAGGACTTGGAATAGGCCCTGGTCAGTAGGAAAGACAGCATCATCTGCTTTTCAATTAAATTATCCAGCTCAACAATTTCTTATTTACACTAATGTTAGCACCAGATGGAGGGGAGGGCCTATCATATCTACAGCCAGTGCTTTATTTTCTTTTCCAGATTCTAAACCCTTACAGTTTTCCTCATTCCAGTCTATTGGAGGAAAATGTCCATTTTCTTATTTTAAGAATATGATTTCTTGGTGGATATAAATTAAAACCTTACTAAAGTATACATCTCTGGGAAAGGTGATTTTTAAAAAAAAAAGCCCTAAACTTTTCATTGTGGTTGCTTTTCAGAATATCAAAAATGTCTAACAGACAAACTATATTTTATTCCTATCATAAAGGCAACAAAACACGTTGTTTTGTGATAATATACAATTTAGCACCATGTAATGTATTTGTCAACAATGATAATATTTATTATTAGATAAATATGGGTAAACGTGAAAGCAAGTTCTCATAGCCCCGCTTTCCTTGTCTACCAACCTTCCTCCATATCATGATGACCCAGGTAGTAACTGAGGCCTCAACTGTCAGCCAAATGGAACTTCTGAATCCTTTTAGTCACTATGTCAGAAGGCACCCTAGAACCTTCTTGGGCATACTTTTGGGCCAATTATGACAAGAAAATACTCTGCTACAGATGTTCCAAACTCCATGTGCCTCCAATATAGCATCTTTTCAGGAACCAAAATCTGCCCCATCCAAGAAGTAAATGATACACTGTCTAGCCTCTGGAAATAAAAATCAGATGCTGGTTAGTTACCCTTCTTGAAATTTCTGGGAATATTTTATTCTTTATAAGATACTTAACTTAATGTGTTTAATTTATAAGCAAACAGTCCAAAACAGGCAAAACCACCTTCTGTTCCCAGTCACATTTAAGGTTAAGTATCTGGGGTGGCAAGATGGCTCAGAGGGTGGAGGCATTTGTTGCCAAGCTGACAACTCTAGTTCAGTTGCTATCCCAGGAGACAGAAGAGGACTGACCCTGCAAATTGTCCCCTAACCTCTACACATGCCCTGCAACATCCATCCATGCACAAGCACACACCACACACAAACCACAATCATACCCTCATCTTAGACTATATATACACAATTATTCATATTTAGGATAATTTACCTAAAAACAACATTTGTTGGAGTTGTATCAAATGTGTATAATTTCTTTCAAGCCCTACAGATATGCTCTCTTTGTCAGATAACTACAGTTGGGAAGAATGTTCCTCTACCCATTTTCTGCTGTTGTGAGCATATTCTATCAGTTTTCTGGGCTTATTATATCTGGGCTCTGTTTATCAGAGAGCGACACTGAAACCCAGAGCATTTTAATTTGGGACACACAGCTGCAGGTTACAGGCACACGATCCATGGTGTGAAACCAAAGAGAATTAATCACAAAAAGATTTTTTATAGTGTCAGAAGAGAGAAGTCTTGGCCCCCAAAAGGCAGTGGATTGAGGAAGCATAAGGAGGGGGTGACTGGCTAGCCTGTCTGAAATCAACACTAAATCTTCAGAATCTTGCTTTATCCCAGACATACAGCTCTGCTTTCAGTCTGACCTGTGCCTAGAACCGCTAGTGATGGGGGTCAGTAAACTCACTTGCCATTAAGCTAGATTTACTACATATAATATAGGAGTTCATTGCATAATGAATTCATTACATAACATAATTTTTGTTAAACCAATTTTAGTGACATCTAAGCAATACTTTTCAGGTAAACCACAACACAAACTTTTAAAAGAAAGTTAATTTTAGTAAAGACACTCCCGAAAATATATAAAGTCCATCTATCTGCACCGTAAGTGCAGATAATTTGTTAGTATCCCTCAAGAAAGGGGCCAATGCAGTGAATGGCACTGAGAAAATTGCATTTTTTCATACCTTAATTAGACTGAAAATTATTCTGTGAAACACATCTGAAAATTTTCAAAATAGTATTAAGGTTTGGGGATAGCAAGCCAAAGAATATATTTTATCATAATGAGACCTGTCTGAATTTCTATGAAAAAAACAAAATCTCAAAGACCATGCATTAAATAATAACAATTTTACTCAAAATACATAAGCTCTCTGCAGTCACTGTTTGGTTTCAACATTCTTTCCTTTATTTTATGCTGTTTTGTTTTTAATGCACTAAGAAGTCCTGCCTTGATGACATTGCAAAGGGAGTACAGGTGGAGACGATACAATTCTCTCTTTTCTAAAAAGGAAAATATTTGCATTGACACTAAAAATTTTCTGTCACGCTAAGAGAAAGGATCATTCTCATTCCCTGTGCTCTCTTCAGAGCTGACACAGAATGAGGAGGGAATGAAAAAAAGTGTTTGAAAGAGCTCATTTTCATGCACTACAGGTTCTAACCTTGTCTCCGGGAGCCAAGGTTGGTGTGTCCCATGCCAAATTAAATCTAAGATGCATGCAGTAATGAAAGGGGTAGCATTCCGTGAAAAACTCCACTTTTCAGTTAAAGTAGCCAAGGCTTATTAAATATGCAGAAATTACAATGGCAATGTAACTTTGCAAATCAGGGTTTTCTTGCAATGTTTAAGCACTGTACTGTAAAGAGTGAACAGCTGAAGGCTTTCACAGCTTGTTAGCTGTCTCCTTCTCTCCGAGCCTGCACTAGTAAATAAGCCACACACTTACCAAAGATAAGGAATTTTTGTTCTTATTCCAGTAAGCGGCTTCCTGACTATGTATGAACGAATTGTCTTTGTCCAATGGCGCTGACTAATTCCCCTGCTCCTTGGATCAGTGTTATACACCTTGGCATTATGTTTTTGAGTGAGTGCAGCCTCCCTACGCAGCCCGGCCCTGAGGACAAAGAGTTTGTGTATGAGAGTAAGATGCCTCTCATTGATTAAACCAACATTAACAAAAGCTGAAGGAAATGAAAAGCAATAAAATAAAAGATCTAAAATAAATATATGTTTGAATACAACAACTGTCTGGGTTTTCCTTTTTTTTTTTTCTGTTTGAAAGAAAGCCTTTTCTTTTGCAGATGACAAATATAAAGAAGTTCCAGAGGGAAAAATGTAGAAAATACATAAAATTAAAAGGAAAAGCTCTAAAAATGGCAATTCTACCAAAAGCAATTTATAGATTCAATGCAATCCCCATCAAAATCCCATTAAAATTCTTCACAGATCTGGAGAAGACAATAATCAGCTTTATATGGCAAAACAAAAAACCCAGGATAGCCAAAACAATCTTATACAATAAAGGAACGTCTGGAGGCATTACCATCCCTGACTTCAAACTCTATTACAGAGCTACAGTATTGAAAACAGCTTGGTATTGGCATAAAAACAGAGAAGTCGACCAATGGAATCGAATAGAAGACCCTGACTTTAACCCACAAACCTATGAACACCTGATTTTCAATAAAGGAGCTAAAAGTATACAATGGAAAAAA
>NW_026067913.1:346980-376169 GCF_014885135.2 Alexandromys fortis | reverse complement strand
GGGGGGGGAGGGTGGTGGGGGGAGGGGGAGGGAAAGGGGAGGCGGCGATGGGGAAGAGACAGAAATCTTTAATAAATAAATAAATTTAAAAAAGGAAAAGCTCATTTTTATAATCCATTTATTTAAACATACTACAACTGCAAAGCATGACATTTTCTCAGAATATTAAAATTGAGAAAAAGGGTGAATCCTGTCTGGTTTTTCTCTCATACAATATTTCCCAGTGGTAGTTTCGCCTTCCTCTACTCCTCCCAGTTCAAACTCCCCTCTCCCCCAGATCCACTCATACTTCATTTCCCTTCAGAAAAGAGCAAACTTTCCAGGGATATCTAGTGAACGTGGCACAACAAGAAACAATAAGACTAGACACAAACCCTCATATCAAGGCTGGATGAGGCAACACAGTAGAAGGAAAAGGGTCCCAAGAGCAGGAAAAAGAGTCAAGCAGATTAAAGTTTTTAAATGTTATGTTTTAAATATGATTTTTAATATTTTTAAATGATAAAACTTGTATTTATTCCATGGTATGAGGGGTGTGGCATAGTGTGCAGTGAAGTTCAGAGGACAGTGTTCAGGAATCTCTTCTTACCTTACACCTTGCTGCCACAGTCTCTCTTCTAATGTGTAGGCACTGTACAGGGTGCTTTAGGCTATCTAGCCTGTCTGTGCCTCCCACTGCACCTTAGGACTGCCAGGATAACAGATTCATGCCTCCACATCCAGCCTGAGGGTCCTGAGGGTGGAAATCTGTCTTGAGGGTTAGGTACTTTCATTTATTTAATATTACATATCACATGTATCATGAACAATCCTTACATTATTAATTATAAACTGATTATTAACATATGCATTAGATCTTTACCTTTTAATTGAATATATAAATATAATTTAATACCCAACTCCCAGAACAGTACAGAAGACAGCCAACATTAAAAACCTGAATGTATGATGACTTACGAAAGTGCAATGAATGGAGCATATGATGGAAATGCTGCCAAAAGCATTTAGTTGTCATCGGGTAGAAACTTACTTGTTTTGTTAATCCAAATCCAGAAGACTGTAGCATGTCTGTTTATGGTTATTATCAAGTAGAAATGTGTTCACTGGAATATTCAGAGTTGCAATAACATTTTACATACCCACATTTATATTAAAAATTAGCACAATAAAAACGGAAGAATGGCCAACATCCACAGTCCTCTATTTGTCTGATTCATAATCATATATTTAGATAGCTTTTGACATCATAGTTATTGGACATTCAGAACAGTAATATTAGAAAGAGAGGGATAATAATTTTAAGAAAATAAATTTGTCCTTCTAATGGCATCTTAAACTCATCCACATATGTTATGGGAGCCCTTTATCTTTTGGCATTACTGTCATGCATGGGTATCACATACATCAGTGTCTTAAAAAAAAAAACAGACAGGATTTCTCTGCAAAATTTGCCTGGAGTCTTCCTGTTTTTCCCTGACTTCCTATCAGTCATAAAGAGAGCAATTTTCCTCCATTGTAGTCTCCTATCATGATGTTACCACAGGTTGAAAGGCTGTGAATCAGTCTGTTGATGCACTGGAATCTCCCAGCCCAATCTTTGGCCTGCTGTCTTAGCATTTGCCACAGCAACAGAAACACATGTTAATTCACAGCTGCATATCTTTGCCTGCAATGTGGAGCAAAACAACCATCCAAAATCCTAAGAGAACAAAGGAGAGTGGAGTGCAAGAGAAAGGGGATAAAGACCAGAGGTGTGCAAACATAAAATCATCTTTGTTGAGACCAAGAAAGAAATCACCAGTATTAAGCGTAGAGATGAACTGCTTGGCTGTAGGGCAACTTTAAAAGCTAATTTTTTAAAAGAGTATGGGTAACAAAGCAAACAAAACACAACAGCATTTAATCATTCTCGCCACAGTTCCCACCACTGAATAGTATCACATTTTAAAATACATTTTTGAAATTAGCATTTAATTTCTTCATTTCTAGCCTTCTCTTTTCTCCTCCTATCCCTCCCATGTAGTCCACCTTACTCACTCCTGAACTCATGGTCTCTTTAACTTGAATGGTACACACACATACATGCTGAATTCTCAACCATGATTTCACTCTTATTGAACAGTCTTTAGTCCCATTTACAGCCATTGGGTGACCAGTGAGATAATACCACTAATTTATTGTTTTTGTTTTTTTTGAGACAGGGTTCCTCTCTGTAGTTCTGGCTGTCTTAGAACTCACTCTATAGACTAGGCTTGCCTTGAATTCAGAGGTCCACCTGCCTCTGCCTTCCAAGTGCTGGGATTAAAGGTGTCTGCCTTGTTTAGTAGCCAGAAATGGCAGAATTCTTAGAAAAATTGTTAAAATGGAAAAGCTTATCACTTTCAGAGTAATTGAAACATAATCTTCATGCTCCCTTTATCAACTAAATTGAAAAATAATCCATTGATATCAACATTTCAACAGAAATGCATATTTAAAGTTATTCTTTAGTCATTTTGAATCATATTTTGTCTTCAAATAATTTCTCCTAGTCCATCTACATTCTTCTCCCTTAAATTTTTTAAGTGTTTTAATTGTGTGTATGTGTGTGGGTGTGTACACATGAATGCCAGTGCTTGAGGATGCCAGAAGTATCAGATGTTTCTGGAGCTGGTGTTTCAGATAGACATGAGCTGCCAAGTGTGCTGGGTGCTAGGGACCAAACCCAGGTCCTCGAACAGGAACAGTACATGCTTTTACCTGATGATCTAGTTCTTCCACCCCCTACAGTTTTCAATTATTTTGAAACCGTGTCTCAGTGTGTAACTCTGGTTGTCTTGGAACACACCATATTGACCAGGCTGGCCTCAAGCTCAGGGATCCTCTCTACTAGTCTGCCTCTCTCTCTCTCTCTCTCTCTCTCTGCCTTGTGCTGGGATTAAAGCCATGCACCACTATGTCAAACTAAAGATTTAATTTTATTTTATATGTGTGGGTGTTTTGCCTGCATGTGTGGTCTGGTGGCTACATGCATGCACGGTGCCTATTGAGGTCAAACAAGGGTATTGAATCTTCTGGAACTAATCTTAAGGAAAGTTGTGAGTCATGTTGGTGCTGGGAACTGAACCCATGTCCTCTGCAACAGCAGCTAGTACGCTTAATTAATGAGCCATCTCTCCATGAGCAATTTTCAATTTTTTAATCCTATTTTTTAATGAGTGTGAAAATGGATGTCTGTTTTGCCACAAAAAGCTCATTCATATATGTCATGAGGGAGTTAATATTGACAAAGACATAAAAATTGACTTTCTTTTTACTGCTCTAGGATTTCTCTATATGCTTTAGAAATAAACTTTTAAAAAGTAAATAAAAGCAGCTTGCCCTCAAGTCCTTTACAGTATAGCTGGAAAGACAACTGCCTTAGCAAAAGTCTACTAAAAGTGAATGCCAAGGAAACACCTATGTGAACACAAATTATTAAAAC
The DNA here is from genome assembly GCF_014885135.2 of Alexandromys fortis. Lineage (NCBI taxonomy): Eukaryota > Metazoa > Chordata > Mammalia > Rodentia > Cricetidae > Alexandromys > Alexandromys fortis. Next base: position 372,706 of record NW_026067913.1, on the reverse strand, counting down.
CCAGCCAAAACGATCTTCAAAAACTCTGAAGAAAATAAAGTAGAAGTGGGTTACCTGTGTCATATTGTTCCCTAGCAGCTCCTCTTCCCTGACCCTCAACCTTGCCCTGCTGTGTTTTCTGTCTCTAATACGCCCACCCCGTTGCAGACAGTAGAACATGAGCAGCCTCCCTGATACTCCTGCATTCTTTCCCATTTGACTGATCTGATCCACATTCTCACGCACAGCAAGCTTGATTTTCAGTTACTCATATGAGGCTCCCTATTTCGTTTAGAAAGACCAGGACAAACAGTTCACTTTCAGGTTTGTTCAAATCAACAGACTCATGATATTCCATCCCTTATCAAATTGGACACACAAATTTAAGATATGACCATTCAATTTCTTGTGCCCAAGATAACATGTTAATATCGCAATACAAAAATACTATCTAACTTATAAAAGTCTCATGATCTTTAATTTTTTTCAATACTTAAATCTTCAAACTTTATAAAAATTGAAAGTCACCTGTCCAGTCTGCTCATGAGTGGAGCCCTGCTCTCTGGGAACTCACCTCCCCACTAAGAGAGGGATCGATTAGGGCCACAAGAGGCCCTAGTTTCAGACCTTCCCAGGAAGTGATTAGCACAAGTGATTCCACTGGGGCCAGTTAGGGAGGGAGCAAAGGGATCAGGTGTAATGCGGGGGAAGATGGGGTATATGGAGAGAGTATAGGTAAAGACAACTGGAATTCAGAAGCATTTGGAGAGTGGTGTGAAAACCTAGTGCAGGGGGATCTTCCTGGAATCTATGAAAATGACCCTAGTGATGATTCCTAGGAGGAGGACAGAAAGGCTGAACCAGCCATCTTCTGTAACCTGGCAAGGTTTCCAATAGTGGGACGTGGACATCAACCCAAGCACAAAACCTTCCATCTAAAACCTTTCCTGCCTGCAAGATGTGCTGGGACAATGGTGACATAGAACCTGTGTGAGTGACCAACCAACGTCTAGTTTAGCTTGAGGCCCATGCCTCAAGAAGAAGCCCATGCCCTACACTGCCTGGATCTAGGGTAGAACCAAACGTGACTGGAAAAAAAAATCAATGAAATGATTCCTAATTATATTCTGCTAGACTCATACATTGGTACCTTGTTCAGTTGTTATCAGAGAGGCTTTCTTCAACAGCAGAAAGGGAGTGGGTGCTGAGACCCATAACCAGACTTTACGCAGAGAGTCTAAATTGTAGGTCTCCATCAGATTCCTCCACTCAGAGCTTGGTGAACCCCACAGAAGCAGGAAAAGAAAGATTGTAAGAATCAGAGATGATAGAGGACATCAGGAAAACATGGGCCACTGCATCAACTAAACAGGATTCATATGGGCTCACAAAGACAAGCAGCAAGCACAGTGCCTGCATAGATCTGCACCAGGTCCTCAGCATATATTTTATGACTGTTAGTTTGGTATTTTGTGAAACTCCAAATAGTGGAAACCATGTGACTCTGGGTCTTCTGCCTGCTCTTGGGACCCTTTTTTCTCCTATTGGGTTACCTTGTCCAGCCTTGATGTGAGCCTTTAGCCTTGACTTATAGAATCTTGTTCTGTCATGTTTGATTGTTGTCTATTGGAGGCCTGCTCTTTTCTAAAGGTAAACAAAGGAAGAGAAAAGGAGGTGTGAGGGAGAAGGTAGAAGAAAGCTGGGAGGAGCAAAGCGAGAGAAAACTGTGTTTGGGGTGTATTGTATGAGAGAAGAATACATTTTCAATAAGGATAAATAAAAAATTTTTAATTTAAAATTCAAAGTCTTTTTAAAAGTGATCTCTTATAAAATAAATAAGTTTCATGATTTTTTTTTTGATTTTTGAGACAGGGTTTCTCCATAGCTTTTTGGTTCCTGTCCTGGAACTAGCTCTTGTAGACCAGGCTGGCCTCGAACTCACTGAGATCCTCCTGCCTCTGCCTCCTGATTGCTGGGATTAAAGGCGTGTGCCACCACCGCCCGGTAAGTTTCATGATTTTTGTTCCAACACGGAAGAAGCAGAGCACAGTTACAATCCAATCAAATCAGAACCAACATCCTGCAGTGAAGGTCAAATAGTAGCTCCATGTCTGGCATGTGGCTGTTATCCCACAGCTCTGATATTTCTGATATGCTGGAGTCTCCACTGAAACTGAGGCTTCACCTTCCTCAATAGCCTCCTGACATCTCTGTGGGGCCTCAATCCTATCAAATGGTGCCAAGCCTCAGCTTCTCTCCATGACCCCTTCCATCTGAGACTCTCCTCCGCAACTGAGGCTGCACCTTCTGTCAATGGCCTCTCAGAGTGCTAGTGCCAACCTTCAGCTTTCATGTTCCCAAAGCTTGTACCACATGGGAGCAACACTACAGAGTTCATCCCTGTTTGGCTCCATCTGGACCATAATGTCTTTTTGCCGACCCTGAAGATATACATTTCTGGAGATTTCACCTCAGTGATGCTGATCTTGTATTAATTATAGCTGATTCTTCAGTCCTGCCTAACCAGTGTACATTGTCCCAGGAAAGTGAAGGCTCACTTTCACAGATTCTTAATCTAAAATATAACATGACTGATCCTGGTAGATTCTTTGCTTTCCTTTGAAACTTATAAGCTACATTTCCATTGTCTGCACATCTCACAATGTTCCAATTATCCAAGCTCCCAAAGAACAGTCTATTAAGCTCTGGGTACTAAATGTCTTTTCTAGATCAAAGTTCCACATTCACCACCACCTCCAAAAAAATAATATGGCCAGGTATATCAACCACAATAATAAGCCCACTCTCTAACACCAATTTCTACCCCGGTCTGCTTTCTGTTTTTTCCTAATAGGAAAGGTTTTATTTGGCTTACAGGTTATCAAAGGAAGACAAGACAAGAACTCAAGGCTTGAACTCAGAGGCAGGGACTGAAGCAGAGACCATGGAGGTGTGCTACTTATTGGCTTCTTTCTTCTAGCTGGCTCACCAGTCTTTCTTATCTAAGCAGGCCTAATTGCCCAGGAACAGAACCCTACATGATAGGATGTCCCTTTTCACATCAATCGGCCCACAGACCAATCTGATGAAGACCATTTCTTAATTGAGATCCTTCTTCTCTAAGTTTGTCTTGCTACGTGTCATGTTTACAAAAGCTAAGTATAACAAATTTAATCTTCATATATTCAAGTTGCCTTTGCAAAGTAGCCAATCAGAATAGGTCATTCCTCTGCTTCATGAAGTGAAGTAAGGAAGGAGAAAGGATGAGTGTTAGAACTGGAGAAGTTTACTGCTCTAACAAAACACAGTAATGGCTTTAATCAAACTTTTGCCATATCCTTTCAGCCTACCCTTTAATTATAGACTACCCTTTTATTATAACTTTTACAATTTGTACAAACATTTTTCACTTCCAAATCATGTTTTTGTACCCTACAGAATTTTAACATGATTATTTTTTCCTCCTCTACTAACCTATAAATATCAGGCTTTCTACTTTTATTAACCCTATATCATATTGCTAGGTCACTTTATTCTCCATATAAAACCAAATAAGATAATTAAGCTACTATATAATCTTTAAGTAGTCATGTAGAAATATGCATAAGCTAATAGGCCAAGCACTGTTGTAACTAATACAGTTTCTACATGATTATTTCAGTTCTGGGCATCCAGGAACAAATAAGCAACCTCCTTAAAACAAATTGGAGTTCCAATGTGTGCTAGCTAAATCCACACAAAACCTGAGAAGCTTGGAAAGGAATTCAAGACACTAAAATACAAAGTTTAGCCACATTTTTTGGGGGGATGGGCTCTGCTTGCTGGCAGCATGCTGTAGCTCCTTTGGGAGAGGGGGAGGGAAAGGGGAGGCGGCGGTGGGGAAGAGACAGAAATCTTTAATAAATAAATAAATTAATTAAAAAAAAGAAAAAAAAAAAGAGAGGTATTCCTGATTCAGTAATAGAAGAAACAAAAAAAAAAAAAACCCATAGTTTCAAAATGGTGGCTTCCTGGGTCAAGGGTACAACATAGACCTGCTGAATACTTGAAATTGGGAGAGAGTGTGTGGTTTACAAAGGCAGTGAACATGCCTCTGCCATGCTCGACTGGGTGGAACCAAAAGGTAAAGCAGCCTTAATAATAGTCACATTGCTGCTTAGCTTTTTAGGAAGAAGTGTTTAGCATTTTAAGAAGCACTCCTGGACAGAAAAGGATTTCAGATACACAATAGGACATATTCAGATATAAAAGACCTCTAAAAGAGACACAGTGTGTTTTAGAAATGTGCATAGACTTGGGAGAGGGAAGAAAAAGTATAGAAAGTTGAAAAAAGAAAAAAATAACTTAAAAATAAAACAGTCTTTAAAGAGACAGAGTATCAGTCATAGATTAAAGAAAGAGAGAAAAATAAGCCACATAAAAAATGGGAAATACACAGAGAGTCAGGATTATGTATATTATTGTGTTTTCTTTTAACTTTTTGACTGTGAAGAAGCTAAGTACAAAGAGACATTTTGTTGTACAAGATGCTAAGCTAAGCCAACATATATATCTTAAAGGTGTCTTGACTTTAAAATATGGGTCTATGGATATGTTGCTTTGGAAAAGAGGTTATTTTTCTGTTTCCACAGAAGATAAGAACCTATGGATTCCTTCTAGACTAATGTGGTTTGATCGAACAAGATGCCCTGAAAGGTCATTGTGAACACCCCCAAAAATTACTTCACCCAACAAAAAGCAAGAAGCATTTTGGAAAGAACTATGCCCATATTCCCAAATACTGTTTATAAACGCTTATTTACATTTAAAGGGGGATATGCTAAGGAGATTTGCAATGGTATGGATCTTGGTTTATTGATACAAATTTAAGGTCAGTTTTGTTATACTGTGTATATATATTTCTGACCTTGATTAAGATATTGTGTTTGTGCAGCTCAATTAAAAATGTAATATATAATTAAGAAATATAATCATCTATAATAGTTATTGTAGTTATGTTAGTTAGATTTTCTAGATGTACAGAGATGTGTTTCAGATGGATAGGCATCCTTCAAACCTTTCAAAAACTACAGAAAATGTTTAGAACTTAATACTTTTCATGACAGTGAGATACATCTGCTCCTGGTGCACCAACCTACTTTGAGAAGATGATGGGCACCAAAGATGTTCCTTATGGTATTGGTTAGCCATTTGGGTAAGAAACTGCTCTTACCTAGACTGCTTTCTATGATGTATGAACTGGTCATGCAAGACTCACAGAGAAATGACTTCTGAACTTGCCTAAAGGTGAGATGGTCCTTCAGGCTCTTGCTACATGACGAGTCTGCTAGAAATTCTGCAGGACACTGAACAAAAGTGACTGACAAACTGCCAATATAGACAGAACTGTCTTTGAAATTCCCTGCTTCAATGAAAAGTATGATAGATACTATGTGCCTGGAGGCTGAAGATAGATACCCCAACAGTACAGAAGAACATTGGGTGACTGTCCAGGCAACGAGATGGTTCTGTCAATTCTAGAGTTTAAGAAGTTGCTTACAATGCACTTTCGGTTTACTTTGGTAATATTATATCCATCTGGAGTCTTGATCCAGTTGAAGAATAGATAGTTATAGTTTTTCTTAGTTATGATAAAAGGTAAAGTATATATAAATAATGTAACTGTAATTCTTGCTTGATACCTGTTTTGTTATATGTAATTTTATTATGTTAAAGTTAAAGCCTTCCTTTTTATTTATATAGAAAAGGGGAAATGAAGTGGAAAGTTATTCTGTATATGCATTGCTTTTATTGGTTAATGAATAAAGAAGCTGTTGTCGGCCACTGGCTTAACAGAACATAACTAGGCAGGAAAAACTAAACTGAATGCAGGGATAAAGAAGGAGGAGTCAGGAGACACCAGAGGAGAAAGATACAAGCCACCAGGTGGAATCTTGCCAGTATGCCATGAGCCTCATGGTAAAATATAAAATAATAGAAATGGTCTAATTTAATAGATAAGAGTGAGCTAGAAATATGCATAAGCTAATAGACCAAGCAGTTTTGTAATTAATAGTTTTTGTGTGATTTTTTTTTTAGATTCTGGGCAGCCAGGAACAAAAAAGCAGCCTCCTTACAACAGTCATTCCTTAAGCTATTTCAGTCTATCCTAGATACACATTTTATAGGAATTGTTGGCTAGCATTCTATCTTCATACACACTTTCAAAACTATGTGTTTTCTCTTTTCAAAAAGAAGGTAAATATATTCCGAAAAGAAAAGCTATGTAAAGGAATAACCAAAGTAAATATTTTCCTTAGATGTGTTTTGGACAAGAAAATGTGATTAGAATGAAAACAAAACATTCAAGCTATTATGCATCATATACTTTTCTACAACTGTGTAGTTTAGATTGCATAAGTTCATAAGCACGTTTTTAAAATTTATACACATTTGACTATGTATCTCAAACAATTTTTACTATTAATTCTTGTTCTGTACAGAAGAAACTATGACAAATCTGCACTATTGTCTGGCATTTCTGGTGCCAAAAAAAATCCAATGAATCTATTACATAGTTAATGTGTTCTGAATGCAAATTTTATATTGAAAGAGAGAGAATTCTGTTCCTTTACATTTATTTAGTGAACATCACCATGGTAACTGAACACTTTCTGAAGCCTAATTTGTGGCACACACAAAAAAAATGCAAAGGAAAATTTTATATTTTCTATGTTTTGCAGATTCAAAGAAAAATGATGCTGATACTTCTTTGGGAAGAAAAAGATCAAAGAAACAATATGGACTGAAGTAAATTCTTTGGTTACATATAAAGATTATGATCTCTCAAACCTATGATTAAAGAAACCCACAGAGTCTCTGAAGACCACTGTGATGGCTATTCTTGGTGTCAACTTGATCCCATCTAGAATTAATGAAATCCCAGTGGCTGGGTACACCTGTGAAGGACTCTTCTTAATTAAATCATTTGCAGTAGGGAGAGCCACATTTAATCTGACTCTTTTGAAAAGGCAAATTCACCTTTCTCTGGATCCTTTAACATGGGAACACCTGCTTTTATTTAATCTGGGTCACACCTTCTGGTATATATACTATAGAAAAAATAAGAATAAAGGAATCTCTTTGTTCTTTGTCTACTTGCCCTCATTTTGGCTGTCAAGTTCATTTTTTCCCTGGAATTAGAACTTATTCCTTCAGGATTCTGGCATGTGCTGAAGACCAACTGAGACAGACAGTTTCATAGACTGAACAGTACTGGATTCTTAGACTTTCCATTGGTATAAAGTCATTGCTGGACTAGAGGAGCACAGCCTATAGATTACTATAGTAAATCCCTTTAAATATACAAATATATATCTAATACACCTACTCTGAGGCAATTTAAAATGTGTATGTTTGTATAGATAGCCCAATCTCAATCCAAAGCCACCTCTTTGGCTTCTACTTGGTCCATACAATCATATTTCAGATCACCCACCTCTACCATTTCTCGTCATTAAAAATATGATCAAAATACAATTATTTTTTTCAAATGCTGGTTTTAAAATATTTACTGTAAGAACAAAAGAAGTAATAGATTACAGAGTAAAACATACATGATTTTGATGTGTTATTTTTGATTTATGCGAAAATGTATGAATCATGAAGGTCACCCTGGTTGGATGCTAACAGGTTAGCCTATCAGTTTCATAATACTAGTAGAAGACCTAAGACTTTAGTATCAGTAACAAAAGGTAATTTCTTCCACAGAGAAACAGCGCCATTCGCATTATGTGGCTAAACTTACCTTGCGATGATAAAATAAACTAGACCAGTGATGTTAACATAGTCAGTGAGCTTTTATAGAAAAATAATCCAAGTTTAGGATATCAACCAGTGAGCATGCCTAGTTTATGCTCATGAGGGAGACTCTGTGTTTAGCTTTGTGCAAATGTTCTACAAACTGATATTGTTTAAATCTTCTGAGGTAATTTGCTATGTAAATATGTTTAAATAAATATCCCAGAACAGTCAGCAGGTGCCTTGACTACAAAGTATAAAAGACATATACTTTGTCCTTAGAGGACTGTCTATAAACAATAACTACTTGTTGGTGCTACACTGTCTTAGCCTCTCTGAAAAATTTTTCCTATAAATATAATACAAAATCAGCCATAATAATCTAAGTAAGAGGATAAATCAGATTTTCTACTTAGTTTTGCCAGTTAAGTATCAGTAGATTACATGTACTGTTTTTGGATAGCTTGATTCTTTTGGTGACATACTCAATATGTTTTGTCTGTCATTCTACTGTCAAGTGACTTTTGTCCATCACTATCAGAGAGCAAATAATATGAAAAGTCAAATATATATTACAGATTAGTTTCAACAGTCACAAAGACATGACAGGATTCACCTTCATTCATGAAGCTTACAGTTGAGATGATTTTAGAAAATGTTTACCAACTGTTGACAAAAAAAATTAGATATACCTTTGGGAGATGGCTGGATTTCCCACATGTGTTTATTTATCTTATTAACAGACACAGCAGGGAGTTGGTACCTAAGGATGAAACAGCAAATGCCCAAACTCTGTGAGTCTATAGATAAGAAGAGCAAAGTGGTGCCTGTAACAGCTATAACCTGATTTATGTCTGTAACCTGGTGATTTGGGATCCTCCTGAATCAAGACATGACTAATCACTTGATTGCTACTAATGTACATTTCCACTTTCAGCCAGTGCTGAAGATAAATCGCACAACTCACTTTCACTTCAGTTGAACTATTTGAACCATCCCAAGAAACACAGGATTGAGAACCTTTCTGAGAACCCTGTGACTGAAGGCTCTCAGCCTCCAAAGAGACGCTACAGTAACTTTTGGTAACACAAGCAAAAGTCTACTCACCTCAGATAGGGCACTGACAATAAATCAAACAAGTCATTCCACCCAAGACCATCTTAGTGAACCAATGGGTTCATTGGCGTGACTTATAGCAGCACCAGTGAGAAGTTATTCCCTGCCTAATTTACGGGTAGCACTACTAAACAGTCTCCCTTTTCCCAGCAACCGTTTACTGCTTATATGACCTTGGGGAGGGCACTCGTGGGTTTTTACTCTTTCTGAGATCCTTTAATAATGGATATTTATTCGTTTCCTGAGTTTTAAAAGCCTAACTCTTCCTTCCAGGATGAATGTTTCAGTTCAGAGGAAATAAAACTATACAACACTGTGACTATTTCCGACTCAGATAAGATATTACTCAGATCACACTCTCTGCAATTTTTGATATATCATTTCATTTGATAAGTGTGATATTCAGGCCCCGTCATATCTTATTAGTTGTTGTATCTGAATTAACCCACCACAAAATAGAAATACCATGGTAACTCTACATAAATGTGACTCTATCTAGATGAGATATTCAGCTTTGCAGAGCCTAGTAGCAAATTAATAGGTTCTTGTCAGAGGGATGTACCTATATCAATACAAGGAGAGTCATACATCTATAACGCCATAGCTGCCTACAAGTGAACGTGGCTTCACTTTCCTGAGACTCCAGAGGAGAGAGTCAGGGATTTCTTGTATTTTAAAGGGTTATCAAGATTATACAACTGCAAACATCTGATTTTTTTTAAAAAAATAGTTGTTCCTAATCAGAATTCCTTTTGGTATTTATGTAATAAGAGTTTTCCAGAATACTTTCAACAGTTTCTCCTATATATGCAGATGTAGAAGTACTGACAACAACTACATATAATGAATTGATCCAAAGTGCCCAAAAATACACAGTTTCCTTAGTTTGTCTTTGTCCAATGATCAGTTGAATATGAGCTTTCTCCCCATTTTGGAGCCAGGTGTAATTGTGGACACCTGTACTGAATAAAATAATAATAGTTTGAAGCCTTTCCCTCCCTGAAGTTCCCTAGCATACATATTTGGGTAGGTACGTTCTTAGATCTCTCTTGAAAACTAAGACATCTCAGATTCAGTCTTATCTGCCTTTCTTCATAAGGAAGATGAGGGGACAGGAAGTGTACAGGAGTTGCGGGGAAGGTTTTATCAGGAAGTATGAAAGGAGAAGTGTTACTCCAGTAACACTTACTTGCAATTTTGTGTCTCATAGTTCACAACTCGATAAATGGACTCTTATTCTTTTTCATCTGCCCAATACTCTGTGTCAGGTGGCAAGCTCCTCATGGCCAGTACATCTATTTCAACACTGGGAACCTCTTAAAGTATCAGCCACAGCTACATAGCATTTTGGTTGGGCTGACAGGGCATTCCCTTTGCCTAACCCAAGACTGACTTACAACACTCTCAGTCTCCAGTAAGTCATCTTAATCATCATGTTAAGGCCAATTTGTATTGGTCAACACATAAAAGTTTATTAATGTCTCATCTATCATTTTCATGAGAATTGTGGGAGTCCACAAACTTAACTCCATCTTGACTTAAGATCAGAGAGTTCAAGCCTATTCTTCATCCTCAAGGCCTGAAAACTGGTTGTTTGATCTAAGGTATGGTTACTAGATGTCTTGATCCTCAAGGCCAGATATCAGGATGTTTGATCTAAGGTATAGTTACTGGATGCTTTGAGAATTAAGAAAGTAATTGCAGTTGTTTGTTGTTTGCATTATGGTAAGGAAGTTTTTGCCCTCCCCTTTTGTTTGGGATTTATAGGGGCTATGAGAAATAAATTTGGATTGATACAATGTTCACTGGAAGCCCCCCCACAAGACTCTATCTTCTGTCTCCTGTATTTCTTTCCTCAATCCTCACTCCCCCTTTCAGCCACGTTCAAACAAATCAGCTGGTTTCCAACAGAGAATGTGTATCAAGAAAATCTCCCAAAGAGGCTTAAGGATTCTTTACAGTATCTTGACATAATGGGAGAAAACGAAAAACCCTGAGGGATTTTATTATCCTCTCCACCTGTCTAAACTGTCCTGACAGAGAGAGGGAAGCAAATCATATGATGGCCCTGCCTTCCTTACTTAACAAGCATTGTACATCCTGCCTCTCACCTTCCAAGCAAACCCACTGTACTAGTCATTTGCCTGTTTTCTTACCAAAGAGTTGCAAACTGTCATCTTCTTTGATTCTTTCAGTAACGGGTGTTTATGACTGTCATCTGACGGAGATCAAAACTTTGTAGCCACTCCAATATGATGCTTAAGAATGACTATAGACCTCTGTTTAGGTCTATACCCCATTGTTTTATTGGATTATTTGTGGGGTTTTTTTTTTTTGATGACCAATTGTTTGAGTTCTTTATATATTTTGAAGACCAGACCTCTGTCTGATGTGGGGTTGGTGAAGATCTTTTCCATTCTGTATGCTGTCATTTTGTCTTGTTGACCATGTCCTTTGCTTTACAGAAGCCTTTCAGTTTCAGGAGGTCCCATTTATTAATTGTTTCTCTCAGTGTCTGTGTTACTGGGGTTATATTTAGGTGTAACATTAGGAGAGAGCTTGTTGGGCACCATTCTATAACATTTAGGAAATGATTTTTCTGTGCCAATGCATTCAAGTTACTTCCCAATTTCTCTTCTATGATGTTCCGTGTGGTTGGCTTTATGTTGAGGTCTTTGACGCACTTGGACTTGAGTTTTATGCATGGTGATAGATATGGGTCTATTTTCATTTTTCTTTGTGTTAATATCCAGTTATGCCAGTACCATTTGTTGAATATGCTTTCTTTTTTCCATTTTATATTTTTTGCTTCTTTGTCAAAAATCAGGCATTCATAGATGTGTAGATTAATATCTGGGTCTTCGATTCGGTTCCATTGGTCCTTCTGTCTGTTTTTATGCCAATATCAGGCTGTTTTCAGTACTGTGGCCATGTAGTAGAGTTTGAAGTCAGGGACTGTGATGCCTCCAGAAGTTCCTTTGTTGTACAGGATTGTGTTGGCTATCCTGGATTTTTTGCTTTGCCATATGAAGTTGAGTACTGTTCTTTCAAGGTCTGTGAAGAATTTTGCTGGGATTCTTATGGGCATTGCATTGAATCTGTAGATTGCTTTTGGTAAGATTCTAGAATGGCTGAAAGACACTTAAGGTAATGCTCAACATTCTTAGCCATCAGAGAAATGCAAATCAAAACAACTCTGAGATTTTATCTTATACCTGTAAGAATGGCCAAGATCAAAAACACTAATATGACAGCTCATGCTAGAGAGGACGTGGGTTAAAGGGAAGGCTCCTGCTTTGCCAGTGGGAGTGTAAACTGTTACAGCCCCTTTGGATATAAGTATGCAATTTCTCAGAAAATTAAGAAACAACTTTCCTCAAGACCCAGCAATACCACATTGGGGTATATACCCAAAGGATGCCCACCTATGTTCGTAGCAGCATTGTTTGTCATTGACAGAACCTGGAAACAACCTAAGTGCCCCTCTACCAAAGAATGGATAAGAAAAATGTGGTAAATACACAACGGAGTACTATACAGTAGAAAAAATAATGACATCTTGAAATTTGAAACAAATGGATGAATCTAGAAAACATAATATTTAGTGAGTAGCCCAGACCCAGAAAAACAAATATCAGATGTACTCACATATAAGTGGCTTTTAGACATAAAACAAAAGAAAGCAAAGAAAACCAGTATATAATTCACAATCCTACAGAAGCTAGACAATAATGAGAACCCTAAGAAGGATAGATATACATGGATCTAATCTACATGGGAAATAGAAAAAGACAAGATCTCCTAAGTAAATTGGCAGCATGGGAGAGGGTTGAAGGGGAGGTGACAGAGAGGGGAGCAGAAAAAAATGTATAGCTCAATAAAATAATTTTTTTAAAAAAGAGTAGTTATAGTCAGTAGTCTTGATTGACCACCAGAATGACAAAAGTAGTCTCTCTGTAGAGGTGTGCTGGAAACGACCAGAGTGCCATCCATAATACTTCCTTTAGTCTTAGTTCATAGTCCTCAATCTGAAATAACCTCTTTAACTTTGCTTTATTAACTGTCCAGTTGGTTAATTCAGACAAATCTGTCACCAGTTACTCACGAAGTTCCTTTCAATCCTCCTTATCAGCCATATGGTCCTCACTCTTCTTCCAAAAACCCAAGTCTCTCTCAGGCTCCGGTTTTCACCACCAAAACTATAAATAACTTTGAATGGTCTGAAGTATTCAAACATACAGTTAGGCAGTCATAATTTCATTAACACTGAAAAAAGTAACAAAACTCTTACTAAAGAAACAAAGAACAGATTACCACATATAGCAATAAGATTAGATATTAGGCCAGCATCCACGCTATATCTGTATATTTCAGTCCCCAGGGGTGATCTTAAGAAGTTACATACAATGAATTGGATTATGGGAGAAAACCCCTATCCTTAGGAAGCCCAAAACATTTGCAATGAACAATAAACATATTGCTATTTCTCCCATGCTGAAACATTATCTCTTTCACATAAGACAGCAAAGAAACTTGTCCTTTGTTTTAAAACCAGACATCATTTCCATCCCATGAAGCTGGCCACAACATCCCATTGAAAGCACAGCACAGACAAGCCTACCCAGGCCTTTGCCCACAAAGTATGCAGAAAGGTAAAATATCCATTATGCCTCCAATAATATAAACAACTAATGAAATCACTTTAAAATATAAATCTCTGTTTAAACTAATTATAGTATTCTAAGACAATAAATTTCACATTATTTACTGAAGTTAAAATGACAACATACTGCATATGGTAGGGTAGAGGTTTTACTTGTTTACATTTTTTAAATTTATTAATGCATGGTTGTCTGTGAATATGGGGGAAGAATGGGCACACATACCTACTTGCAGGTGGCAGTCCAAGAACAAATGTTATGGACTTGGTTCTCTTAGTCCACCTTTATTGGAGTTCTAGGGATTAGACTCAGAGCATCAATCTTGCAATGTAGAACAGCAAGGCTTTCACTAATTGAGCAATCTCACTGGTCCTTTTTGCTGACTTTTGACATGTGTATACACCAGAAAGCCAAGAGCATGATCAAGCCAGCAACCATCCTTATCTCCTTCAAGAGTTCTCTCGTATGCTTTTTTCTAGTTTAGTTCCTCCTTTTGTTAATGATCTGATGATTTTTAAATAAAACGGATAAAATTAGCTGAGTTTCCAATTTCTCCTTTGAGACAGAAATTATATTTTTACTAGAGAGAGCTTGATGAGTGATCCATGGTGGGTGTAAGTATGTGCTTTGGGTCTTAAGTCTGACTAAATGGTTGCACGAAAAGAAAGCAGGAAAGTTTTCCATCATAATTCAATGGAAATTTTCATTTTGAGATTTTTTTTCCTGTCAAGCATGTTCATCTTGCAATATTTAGATAATTGCTGGAATATAATGACTTGATTTTCTTTCAAGAAGTTTTTGTCTATTTTTTTCCCTCGGAACTAGTTCTCAAGAAAGAAAAGCAGTTCTATGATATTCTTCTGAAGGCAAATGAGGATAATTTAAATGTTCTTTTCATCTTTTAAGGAATCATAGCTTATCTTATTTTGGTGCTTTCCAAAGAAGAGATTCTATATTCATAGTCTTTGCTGTTCCTCAAAAAAAAAAAAAAAAAAAAAAGAAAGAAATAAGATGCCATAGTTTTGTGTCACACTAACACAGTGATGAAACCATAACTACATAAAGCCAAATGAATATATATTCTATATATGATTTATTGTGTTATAAATCAAGTATCACTTAAACAGTTAAGAACTGACAACTCTACCTTCCACTGTGCATTGTGAAGTTTTCAGGTCTCATCATCTGGATTCCTGAAAATTATCTGAACTGGAATTTTCCTTGCAATGAGTCTCAGCATGAATTCTTATTTAGAAGAAAAAGTTCAACTAGAATATGTAAGCACCTTAAGTTTTATGACCCAATGAAAATCATCAAAATAATAATTGCTCAATAATAAATAGTATATGTGCAGCGTGTCATGTGGTAGTCATCACAGGTTAATATTTCATTGTGGGGTTTCTTGGTGGCATCTTTAAAAACACAGTGTCCTCTTTTATTTTCATAATCCCAAAAGTCAGAGATATATCCTAAAAACTTGGGTATTATTTAATCTTGAAAAATAATACCAAAAATATATTATAAAGAAAATATCAACAGATTTTTATACTTAGGCCTTAAAATGCTTAGAAATGCTGGAAATACATGATAAATGTTCATTGTTTTGCTATTTTAATGACAATTTGATAGAAGGAACTGTAAGATTTTCTGGAATCAAAATAACTTTCAATCTATTAGATAAACACACTTTTCAAGAAAGTTTTTAAATAGGCAAAAAAGTAACTAATCAAAAAGCATTTAGTGAAATTTCCATGCCTGAAAACTAGTAACACATAAGAGTGTAGGAGTTACAGGGAAGAAAACAGGGTTAGGAGTGGTGAAATCTATTCATATAACACTGGGTGCATGAGTTACTTTGTTATATTTTGGCTTTTATTTTCCTTTTACTAAAGAACAGAACATGTTCATTAGACACTGGGGGGAATCTTCAAACTTCTTGGTAGACTTTGTATCATTACTTACTGTAGAACATCTCTCCACTTTCTACTCGGTCCACAGATAACAATCTGTTGTCATCTCTACCGTAAGTCTTCTATCTCTGAGATATTCTCAGCATATGCCATGAAATGGGCCTATTTCTTCAGTCAATTCTCTCCCAGCCTGTTAAATCACTTTCCCCACCCAACTTAAGCATCAGTTATATCCTTTAGCTACAAAGAAGCCTGTACAAAGCATTGAACCAACAAAGGATTCTTTAAAGAAATTATCTGTAGATATTTTCTTCCCTCAGTGCTGAGTATGAACTCTGAAATCAGAGATCAAGGGGTGATAAAAGGTTGGTGATGATAGTTTTGTGTTGTGAATGTATGTAGTCTTACTGAAGCATGTACTTAAAACAGCTGCCATAATAAAATAAAACTAAAAATTGTGGCAGAAGCACTGAGTTTGTGACCAGTCAGAATCTGGCTCTACCCCTTTCTAATTTATATAGTAAATTATGTAACTTCTCTATGCATAATATTTCTCAACTGTAAAGTGAGAATAATATAATAATTTGTTTATCCTTCACTTTTAGAAATGAATTTAAGAGGGTGTGCTGGTTAGATTTGTTGTTTATTTAATGTTGTTTTCTTTTTTGTCAATTAAATGTAAGCTAAGGACTTCTGGAGAGAGGGAAACTCATTAGGGAAAATGCCTCCATCAGATGAGCCTGTAGGCAAGTGGGGGGGGGTGTTGAAATATGAAGCGGTGGCGGGGCTGTGTCCCCAACACCCCGGCCACTTGGCTAGCTCATGCCCGAAATAACAACACACAAACTGTATTCATTTAAAGAACTGCTTTGCCCATGAACTCTAGCCCTTACAGGCTAATTCTCGCACCTGGACTAGCCCATTTCTAATGATGTGTGTAAGCACCCCAAGGTGTGCTTACCGGGAAGATTCTAGCCTCCATCCATCATTGCGTCTACCCAGGAGAGCTGAGCATGGCGTCTCTGCTCCAGCAGAGCTGTCGGGTCTCTCCGGGAGCAGAGCAGAGTCTGACCTCACTTCCTCTTCCGCCCAGAATTCTATTCTGTTTACTCCTCCCATCTATGTTCTAAGCTGAGGCCAAGCAGTTGGTTTATTATAACTTAACCAATGAAATCAACAGATTGATATATGACACTCCCACATCAGGGGGGGGTATTTTCCTGGTCGATGATTAATGTAGTGTGCATAGGTCCAGATCACTGTGTGTGTTGCCATCCCTTAACAGATGGCCCCAGACTGCATACAAAAAAGCAAGCTGAGGCATGAGAAAATTGGCTTTGAGGGTAAGAACAGTGGGTGCTCTTCAAGAAGACCTAAGGTTAGCCGGACAGTGGTGGTGCACACTTTTAACCCCAGACCTTGGGAGACAGAGGCAGGTGGATCTCTGTGAGTTTGAGGCCAGCCTGGTCTACAAGAGCTATTTCCAGGACAGGCACCAAAACTACAGAAAAAGCCTTTCTCTAAAAAAGAAGACCTAAGGTTCATTCCCAGAACCCACACAGCTGCAAAACTGTCTTTAATTCCAGTTCAATGTGATTCAGCACCTTCTGGCTTCCATAACCAGGCACACAAGTAGTACACAGATAAGCATGCAAGCAAAACACCCAAACATAAAAAAAATAAAACAAGCTAATAAATCTATGGAGACCAAGCCAGTCAATTGTTCCCCCATTGACTCTGCTTCAGTATCTATACCCTGGTTCTTCTTGAGCTCTTTCCCTGGCTTCCCTTGATGACAGGGAGATACAGTAAACCCATCCCAATCCAGAGTACTTCACAACAGCAGCAGAAATCAAACTCAAACACAGAGCAAAATAAAGACGTTGTACATGGCAAACATCAAATAAATGCTGGATGTGTTAGTAGTGTTTAATTGCTGCTTGTGTTAGTAGTGTTTGTGACTCCCAGGAAGAAACGGTGAGCTGGCCATGGTGCTGAACTTGCTCTCTTTCCACACATCTCCCTTTTACCCTACAGTAGACCAAAAAAATATGAGGAGACTGAATACCATTTTTAGTAGGCAAAGTATTTTTCTCTTTCCTCTGGTACTGGATTAACAATCGGCTTATGGATGAATGTCAGTTCCTTGCACTCTTAAATCTTTGCTCTTTATACAAAACTTTAAACAACTAGGCATTAAAAAATTGATGGCAATGCAACCTAGTTCTTTCCTGTCAACCCTCTCAGGTTTCCCTTCTAAACTATCTCAGTTCCTCAGAGTCAACCACAAATCTGTAGAAACACTTTTTATCAGAGACTCTCATTTGTCTCACTGGGCAGGGAATCATATCGTAATCTCCATTACCCTTCCTGTGTCCCCTTCTGATCTTGGACGGACTTACTCTTCCACCTATCATAGGCTGCTTTCAGGAGTCCCTCCTTCCATCCCAATATCATTTCCTGGGGACTTTGCTTCATGGTGTGGTTTCCCCTAGCCCTTTTATTCTTGTCCTTCCAGACTTACGCTTTGTTCTAATGCGGTCTACCTGCAACAGCCCCTCCACCCATCCTACTTCCTTACCTGGAGATAGATTTCTGTAGCACAATTCACCCAAATATGAAGGAATGTACCTTTTGCTCAGCAGCTCATCAAACTTTTTCTAAAACTGACCAAATACAAAGACAAAATGCAAGACAAAAGATATTAATAGGCAAAGATGCCACACACACCATTGGACACCTTATTTTTGACAAATAAGCCAAAATACACACTGGAAAAAAGACACCATCTTAAACAAATGGTGTTGATCAAACTGGATGGCTGCATGTAAAGAAAACATCCATATTTATCACTCTATATGAAACACACCTCCAAGTTGATCAAGGGCCTTGATATAAGACCATACACCCTGAATCCAAAAAGAATAAAGTGAGGAATAGGTTTGAATTGTACAACAATAGCACAGGCACAAGACCAACAATGAGATCTCATGAAGCTGGAAAAAAAATCTGAACGGAAGTCTACAAAATCTAAAATTATTTTCACCAATTATACATCTGATAGAGAGTAAATATCAACTGATGAATGGATGAAGAAAATGTGGTATATTTACAAGTTGAAATATTATTTAGCTGTTAAAAAGAAAAAAATTATGAAATTCACAGGTAAATGGATGGAGCTAGAAAAAACTCATCCTGAGTGAGAAAGCCCGGACATGGGAAGAGAAATATGGTACATATTCACTTATATGTAGGTATTAGCTGTTAAGTCAATAGTAACCAGAACACACATTACATGGTAGTGAGACATGGCAGCATGCAGGCAGACATGGTGCTGGAGTTTCACATCTTGATCCACAAGTGACAGGAAGTGAACTCTGTGCCACACTGTGCATAGCTTGAGCATAGGAGACCACAAAGCCCATCCCCATAGTGACACAGTTCTTCCCACAAGACTGCTCTACTCTAACAAAGCCACATCTCTTTATAGTGTCACTCCCTTTGGGGGCCACTTTCTTTCAAACCGCCACAATAACTAACAGTGAAGACCATTTGAAAACCATGTGGAAATCTACTATCAAAGAAGTAGTTATTAAATGATAAGAGATACAATAATCCAATTAGACAACTTATGCCACTTGTGTATTAACATGGGTTAGGGCATGTTCTCCAGAAAAGGCCACTGAGATGCATTACTTTGGAAGAAAACGTTCTTATCCATTACCATGTATGTATACAGATTGTTTAACAGAAAATATTAGAACAGGCGTCAGAGAGTATTTGCAGATTTCTTTCATGGATAAATGTTATCACAGTGAAAGAACTAACCAATCACTTGATAATGAAGGAGGAAAAAAACTAAGTAGGTAACAAGTTTTGTCCATGCTGGTTCTAGGTAGGTTTTATTTACTTTCTTATAGTTCCTCCAAAAATAATCCTTCCTAAAGGGAGAAGGAAATATCATAAGACTCAGGAAGTGAATAAAAACTACAAATCTCAGAAAATCCACAGAACTGACAGGATTCAGGAAGCTCATAAAGCTACAAGGTCAAGAAGACCTCTGTGGAGGTTACATAAGAAGTAATATTTGCCAGGGAAAAGGAGACTTCCATGGAGGCACTTGAAACATGGACAGGAAGCTCTCTCTTTGTATGAAGCCTTCATGAGTCATGCATGGTTGGGCCATTCAGTGATAAAACTGTCTTGAATCATCCATTTTCCTGTATAGAACCCAAAAAAATTCCGGTTCACCAAACCATTCTTGGGTGGAATCCTTTCCTTATTCTCCTCACTGCTCTGTGGTGAATAAACATTTGTTCCTGTCTTCTCAAGAAAAGTCATAGGAGAACTTTAAATACAGAAAAGGCTAGTGGGAAAGGCTGAGGGAAAACTTCAATCAACAATTTGCCATGAAACCAGACTTAAACTCACAACAGCAGGTACCTTCCTTTGGAGAGAAAACCTAATTTGAACACTAGCAATGTTAAAGATTGATATAATTAATTGACGAGAACAAAAATAATTTGACAGTTATAAATATTAAATGTGTGTTGTCTTTCCCATACTATTAGTTCTCATTTGTAGTACGAATGATTCAGTTAGTATAGAACTTGAAATTAAAAGTTAAAAGAATTCACCAACTTACAACAGGAACATATTTAAGTGACCCATTAGGTACCCTCCTAACGTCCTTACTAAAAATGCATATTAAAAATTTAAAAGTTAAAAATAATTTTTTTTTCAAAAGTTAAACACTACATGAAAAGAAAAGACTGGTTCCATCTGCGTTTACAGCCCACAGTGTGAGCTGAGTCAGGAGAAAGAGGCTGAAGACAGCAGGACCCAGTGGCCTCACTGGCAAAGATATATTGGCACCGCTACCCGACTGTGCTCAGGGAGGCAGGTGGGATGTTAACGCTGACACTAAGGTGGAAAGGGGAGGCACTGAGGGTTGACCTGGACAAGTCATAAGGAATTACATTGCTCCCGTGACCACACTTGAGAAATTGTTTCACAATAGAGAACAAATACATTTCTCAGAACATGAGTTTCTTTGTCAGCCTTATTGTGCTATAACTTTATAGAAATAAAATTCCCAACTCTCAGTTTCAAATATTTCCTCCCAAGAACGCCTATAAAAAGGTGTTCTTTGAAGCTATAGTGGACTTTTTCAATAAAAAGAAAATGTGTTTTTATTGTGCTTTCTACAGAGAAATTAACACACCCATGCTGTTCATATGGAAGCGCATAAGACTTGCTTTGGACACTGAAATACAAGGGGGAAAGTATTAATGCAGAAGATGCTTTGGGAGTCATGCATGCTTTGCCAGTCTCTACTGCCCCTGATTCTATAACAACTGACAAATTTTATACATTAGTCTAGATCCTAGAGTTAAGATAGTATGAACAGTAATACCATTCATACTGCACATAAATCATGGGATAAGATAAGGATTTTTTTTTCTTTAAGAGGCTGAGGATGGGCTGGGAAGATAGGTGGTAAACCACCTGCTTCATGGGCATGAGAACCTGAGTTCAAACCCCAGCACCCACATAAAAAAGCTGAGCATGGTGGTGTGTATTTATAATCCTTGCACTGGGGAGGTAGTGAGAGGTGAGTTCCTAGAGTTTAGGGCCAACCAGAATAGTCTGTCTGGCAAGTTCCAGTAAACTGAGAAACACTGTCCCAGAAAACAGGGTAGAAGGCACTGAGGGCTAGACTTCACCTGCACATGCATGTTCACCTGTATCCTACACACGCACACACACACACACACACACACACACACACTTTCACACATACACAGTAAAAAAGAGGCAGAGAGTTGGAGGGCTATTACCTCTGCATAGCTCTGCCCAGTACAGATGCCGTTTTTCAAACTCTCATGCAGAAGGCCAAAGAGAAGACTGCTTGATATACACCTATATTAATACTTTTGCTATATGCACGGCAGCACCATCAGGAAATGGAGTTTTTAAGAATGAGAAAATATGCTTTGTTTATAGAACAAGCAGGCCTCCCAAAGATAAAGCCACTATGCATTTAAATCAAAAGTAATTCTCAACCTAAAAGCAAGCTATGTTCAAAAACAAAACTTCAGGTCAGAATACTTCTTATGAAAAAATAGCATTTTTAAAATGAACCTTGAATATGTTAGTCCCTTAATATTTAATTTTGAAGAGTTAGTATAATTTAGTGGCTTACAAATTGAAATAATAAATAATATGTAGTTAGAGTACTGGTACGGTTTTTCAAAAAAAATAGTTCCAAAAAGATATACATATGTATGTGTTCGTGTCTGTTTGTGTTTGTGATATGTGGTATAGATATGAATTATACAAACATAGATATTACATATACAATCTGCATATATACATGATATATAGATATCATTTACATAAAAATTGCCCATGAAGAAAATCATAAAGAACTGGTATATCTAATTATGGGAGCTGACAAGTTCAAGACCTACAGCAGCAAGCTGTCAGCCTACTACTAATAGTGTGAGTTTCAATGAAATATGAGTTTGAGTTCAGAGGCAGATGAACTATGCCCCTGCTGAAGAACAATCAAACTGATGGAATAAACTCTTTCCTACTCATTACACCTGGGTAGGCCTTTGGCTACATACACTATGTTGTCACTTCTTCTACCTTTCACTCATTTGAGTTTCACCACAATCATACAAAGTCCCCATCCCTCAGGGCCTTAGCATGGGAAGACACATAGATCCACCTCAGTTCACTCAGTTTCCGTGATATCTCAACATTACAGCGACCTTGTGAAGAGGAAAGTACCACGCAAACTCTTTTACTCTATAGTCTTTTAGTGAAGAGTTGACTTTCAAGTCTCTCCAGCCAAAGATTCACAGGATTCTTCTTGGTGAGCATCTTGCTCAGCACCTTGGGTATCTGCCAACTTTGACCCACCCTTTACCCACCCTTTCGTACTCCCTCTCACACCGTATTTTCTGACCTACCCTTTAATTGTAAATGTGCTAGAATCCCATCAGTGGTCAGTGCACCCAGTCCTCTACAGGAAAAGAGATAGCCTTTATTTCTTTAAAATGATATCCACACTCCTATGTCTCATTACCCATCTGATCCTCAATTACCCTACCTATCCTACCCTTACGTTTGTATCCATCAGCTAATGAAACTACTAAGAATAGGACCATCAGTTTCTCATCATTTCTCAATTAAATGGCTTCTTTATAAAAGCTGCGTGGTCATAGCATCTCTTCACAGCAATAGAAAAACCTAACTAAGACATATATTTTTCTTTGTACATACATACACAAATTTAACATCTTTTCTACCTTAACTAGAAGATTATCATGTACCACAAGTAAACTTCGTGTTCTGAGGTATAACTGCAAAATTAACACAGTTTCTTTTTTTCCTCTCCAGTTTTACAGATAGAAATGTTGTTTTCACAATTATCTTCACAACCTCAGCATACAGATTTTTTCTCACTCTCTCCTTATTTAATCAGGAGTGTTTGCCTTCTCATTTAAATAATAAAGCACTTTATAGCACATATACGTGTGTGTGTGTGTGTGTGTGTCCTTGTGGCAAGGGACATTATTAAGTATGCCAAGAGTTTGAATAAAAGCACTGTGAAACTACAACACTTAACCTCATGATAAAGGGACCTACTAAGCACCGATTGAAAAGCACTACAGGTGCAGATAAGCCAGAATAAAAAAGGAAAAAGTAGAATGGTTGGAAATTTCATTACACTATTCAGAATAATATGCAAATCCACAATGTGGATAAACTTACAAAATCTGCATAATATTTCCATTTGTGTGAACTATGGTTGACCACAATTAAACCAAACAGTTAAAATCAAAAGCGTGGATAATTGAGAAACACTGTGTCTGCATCACTTCTGGCCTGTGAAAACACTTGTGCCTCTTTTGGCCTGCGTCTTCTCTGGTGCTGTCCTTCTACATAACATTAACAATGTGACTTTGTAATTTTATTAAAAAGTGTCAAAAACTGATCTCTAATGGATATATATATATATGTAAAACAATTCTCGATTCCAGAGTTGTTATATAGATAAAACCTATAGAGAAGGTAAAACTTGTAAACAATGGTTAATTAATGGTTTATTAACAAATGTTAATAAACAACAATAGGCATGTACACTAAAGGAAGAGCTAAGGCAGTTCATGAAAACACATGGAATATCCCACTTCATATCTGGAACCAGCCTCAGGGATAATGTCACAGAGAGGCAGTCAGCACTCTGGGGACATCTAAGGGAAAAGTCATGGGCATCAGTGGTCACCACTAACTTAGTGTTAACCTGTGCTTCCTCTGTAAAATGGGAAGAATGACAACAGAGTAGATGAAATCACATTTGCAAAACTAACTGGATCTAGACAACCACTTGAGATGGCCCAACTAACCGGGCGGTTGTACATTTAACTTCTAAATCCTAATATGGATAGGAATGGACCTGAGGTAAGCATGGGCTGGGGACAAAACACCACTTTCCTTTCTAAGATCCCATTCCAATGGTCCCATTCCTGGGTTCCTACGAGTCAAAACCATGTGCTTACTTATGAGCATTTGAATTTGAGAAGAAGGTAGAGTTCATGGTAACTCTAGCAACACGAAACAAAGGAAGTTTTTGTTTTAATAATCTATTTTACTCCAGTATAGGTAATTGAGTCAATGGCTCTCATTTGTCAGACACCTTAAAAACATCTTATGGGTTATTTTCAAGCAGAAAAGAAAATTCTATATTGAAACATGAGTCGTTCTTTCTTCTACTTAAAGAGCAAAGGCCTAGAGTACATACAGTTAGGGAAGGTTAAAACTGTGAAATGGCTCTTACTGTTTGAACAGCCATTCCAATTAAAAAGCACCCTGGGATCGGTAGGCCGCAGCCTCGGCAGAATGTGAGCATAAAGAGATCTGCTGGGCACACCTGGAGAGTCATTTTGGCCAGAGCCCTCCTAGCGCCAGCTGATCAATAGGCATCCCTCACCTGTGTCAGAATACAGCAGGAATCAGGCACACTAACAAAGTGCAATGCCTTGCTAAGACCACATTAACCCAAACTCCGTTGCTACAGCCCCAGCTCCTGGGAATCCGCCCTCCTGGGGTCACACAGGTTACAGGCAGTATGACAGAGAGGTTGGAAATTGCTTCAGCCACAGTCTGGAGGAGCACCTCAGAAACACGGCGGCCCTGTCCTTTGTTCTGCTCCTCAGAAGTCCTTTATGTGGCTCGGTGGGTCATCAGACACATTTCATGCCCGGGTATAAACAAAAGGAGCAGATGTATGAGGGCTTGGTAGGCTTACAAAGGGCCCAGCTTTACATCAAAGCTTAGGCCTGAGGTAAAAGA
Source organism: Alexandromys fortis (assembly GCF_014885135.2). Classification (NCBI taxonomy): domain Eukaryota; kingdom Metazoa; phylum Chordata; class Mammalia; order Rodentia; family Cricetidae; genus Alexandromys; species Alexandromys fortis. The sequence continues at coordinate 347,895 of NW_026067913.1, read as the reverse complement.
CTAAATCAAAGGCTTTAAAGTAAAGCTAATGTGTGAAACTTTGATTTAATACGAGTGCAAAATTGAAAAGAAAAAAGAAAAGAAGCTACTGAAAAATCAGAAGTGAAACACAAGGAAGACAGGGGAGAAATGATGAAGAGCCAGTGACATTCACACACAGTGACTGCGGCTATGGCATGGCTCAGAGGCCCTCATGTTGAGCAGAGACTAGATTTTGCTTCTTCTTAACACACAAAAGGGTAGAGTTCCCTCCCTGCATACTCTACTCCATGTCTTTCCCCTCCTCACTTCGCTCACATTTCTAAAATAGATCCTGAATCATGCCCTAGCCTGTGGTTTTTAAATAGTTTGCTGAGGTTTAAGGTACTTAAATACCACCCAACATAAAACACCAAAGTCAAATAAGGCTTTAACAGAAACAGAAGGTAGACTGTGATTCTCTCATAGTTGAATCTAAAGGACTTGCTCATTTATTTCTTACCCTTGGATGCAAGCCCCTGAATGCCCTTGGTGGCTAGGATAATATTGAAATCGTTAAATTGTGGCAGCTCCCTCACGCACACTTTTTCTTTCCTTTCCCTTATTTCTCTTTCTTTTTTTCTTTTTTCTTTTTTTTTCTATGTTTTTGTGTGCAATTTTATCGACTGAGCCATTGCCTCAGCACAATCTCAGTATCTTGAATTCCCGTTTCTTACCATTGTTTCTGATCTCCACCAAACTCCTGCTGAAACCTATCACATCTCAGGCTCTTATTTGGACATTGCAGTACCACCCTGTGCGTGCTAGGACCCTACACTTTTTGTCTACTTGATTCCCTTTCTTTTCTTTTCGTTCTCTTTTTGTTTCATTTTATTTTTATTTTTTATTTTTAGTTTTTCTTTTTATTTATTTATTAAAGATTTCTGTCTCTTCCCC
>NW_026067913.1:338185-346410 GCF_014885135.2 Alexandromys fortis | reverse complement strand
TCCAGGGTCTTCTCCCCTCCATCCAGGTCTAGGAAGGTGAACATCCAAACTGGCTAGGCTCCCACAAAGCCAGAACATGAAGTAGGAACAAAACACCATGCCATTGTCCTTGGCTTCTCATCAGCCCTCATTGTTCGCCATGTTCAGAGAGTCGGGTTTTATCCCATGCTTTTTCAGTCACAGTCCAGCTGGCCTTGGTGAGCTCCCAATAGATCAGCCCCACTGTCTCGGTGGATGGGTGCACCTCTCGTGGTCCTGACTTCAATGCTCATGTTCTCCCTCTTTCTGCTCCTCATTGGGGAAACGGGATGATTGGGGATAAAACAAGGTTGGATAGAGGAGCAGGGAATCACATAACTTAATTAAGGGAACCACCTTAGGGTTGGTAAGAGCCATGAACCTAGAGTGGCTCCCAGGTGCCCAGGGCAATGTCCCCAGTTAGTTCCTTGGGCAGCTGAGGATAGGGAACCTGAAATGACCCTATCCTATAGCCATACTGATGAATATCTTGCATATCACCATAGAACCTTCATCTAGCGATGGATGGAGATAAAGACAGAGACCTACACTGGAGAATCGGACTAAGCTCCCTTTCCCTTATTTCTTCCCTTAACTCAAGTAACCACCACCAGATCATGCTTTGCTCAAGATGAATATGGAGCAAAACGGCCTGAATCTCCCTGTTATTTACCATAGCCTAAGCTTTGAAGTTCCTTAAAGGGATTTAAAAAGAAACTCTTTCAAGCAATGACACTGTGGTAGGCAGAAACATAAGGGAAAAGATGTGCCCTGGAGATGAGTTAACAGAGTTCTCAAAACCCATAGAACTAATAGTATTTATGTATTTTAAAAGTATATTTATTAGATTGCCTTACACAATAAGGGTTGGGTAGTTCCTGTGATCATCCGTATGATGGGAAAGCTGCTCATCCCATGAAGATGAATACCTGAGCAATCCCAGTACGGAACTGAAGGCCCGAAAGATTGCTGGGGGTCACTGGCATCAATTCTCTGTTGGGAAGTCGGGAAGGCTGATGTCAGCGGGGAGTACCAACAGCAGCATGATAGACACACTTCCTCGAGAAGGGAAAGCAAAGAGTCAGCATTGTTTTGGTCCTAGGACTTCTTTATATTGGGGACACTCTTCGGAAAAGGTCACCCACTCTGAGGGCAGGTCTTCTCACCTCAGGTGTGCCTTCCAGGTGACTCCGGGTCCTATCAGATTGGCAATCAAGATAAATAATGGCAAGCTATGTGTGGGGGGGGAAGGCTAAGGATCCAGGGGTTCACTTCTTTCCACCTGCGTGACATAGCTGAACTAGGACAGACTGGACAGCACTCCTCCTTTATCTGAAAGTGACCACCTGCCCTCCTCCCTTCAGCAGCAGATCTCTTCAGCAGTCTATCCCTTCAGATCCTCTCTGAACTCTGAGACCGAGGCATTATATTATTACAAACAAAATGTATTTTTCATAAATGCTCCTTCCGCAAATTCTAGTACTCCCAGAAAGCACTCACTACATCCTCACCATGAGTGAGGAAGAGTATGTTCTTGGGACTCCCTTAGGGCCCAGGAACTGAGCCCAAAGTGGCAATTCTCTATCTCTTCCACGTATGTTTGTGCATGTGTGTGCACACCTGTGTGTTAGGTAAATTAGAATCATGGAATTCCACTTTGAAGATTCTTCTTCCTGCCGTCTCTATTTCCACACAACAGAAAGCAAGGCCATGGAAGCACCAACCCTTGTGCAAAACCCTTCCACGACCTAGAAAAATGGGCGGAGTATCTTTCATTACAAGAAAGCAGGGTCAGGATGGTGGGGGAAGGGAATCTGGTTCCTATCCCAGAGTTCCTCTTCTGATTCACGGTCTCCATCACCCCCTAGCTTCAGTTCTATCTCTGAGATGAGGCAAGCAGTGACCCCAGTGACAGAAGGAACTCAACCCCCACTTTCCATCTGCTCAGAACCCCACTAAAGAAGCTGAAAATCCCTGAAGGAATAGGTTCATCCAGGTTCTTTGGAACCTCACTTATCCCAGAACAATAAATTCCTGATAGATGAGGATGTCCCTATTCCATCACTGTCCAAAACACACAAACGTCTTCAAAGTCTCATAACCTTTAGAAAACAGGATCTTTTGATTTGGGAGGGGCAGCTGGATAACTTAGTCTGTTTCAGGGTATCACATAAAATGTCCAAAGCAATGAGATGAATTTTCAACCTTAAATTACTATATTATTAAGTTCAAAATGTATAATGCTATGGTGGCCCACATCATTGGTTACATGGGAAACTGTAAAAAATAGAATTCAAGCTGCTAGGTAATTTTATACCAATATTTTCAAAGAGCTAAAACTAAAAGAAAAGAAATGAAAGAAAATCTTCCTCAACTACATCCCCACAGCATCTCCCAGGCTTCTACTTTAATTGCAAACGCTGCTGGGAGAACTGTCAATTTCAGATTTTCTCAACCAAAAACCATTTTAAGTCAAAGTGAAGTCAAGGGGCAGAGGAAAGAGTAAAGAAAACGTTTCTTCCAATAGTAATAGTCATGTTGAGGACACACTTTCAAAAACAATTCCCAATTACATGAACAAAAAGACCACACACAACATGAAAAGACTGACTTTGAAAGGCCATCAGTGAAATCTTTTCTCATGTGTATTCCTGTTTGCAGATGAACATACATACACCATGCTTGGAGAGAGGAGACAACGATTATCAAAACTTTACTCAGTAACATGAAATATATATAATAAATTTAAAACATAGTCTGGAGTGAAAATAAGCATAAGATTAACCATTAAATGAGATTAGTTTACAGGAAGAAAGGGGCATAATGAAAGCCTGTTCATTTGCCTAAATCAATTCCAGTACTGGGAATAGTGCCAGTCATCCCAGAAAGAAAAACATAAACAATTATATTTCTCAATCCACGGAAAGTAAAACACACAGGAAATCAAAAGTAATTTTCATATGAATCTGTGAACTAGTAAATAGCACCCTTCATGACAGCCTCATGATAAATGTAGCCGTGCATCTCAGAGAAGCGTTTCTTCAACACCCCCAACGTAGTCAATTGATGTAATGTCAAAGTGTAATTCAGCAAGAGCATTTCTGCAGGAAAGACTGGGGATGAATTGAGGGTCCCAGCCCCGTGCCTACCTGACGTGAATATGACTCATCTTTTGGAATAGATAAAAAATCTGCATATATTCATTCAGCCAAAAAGTCCCTGAGTATTGAGCAGCATAGAACATCAGATAATAGTTATTTTGTTTTTCAAGTACTAGGCTGCCGTTATTTTAGGTTGCAGACTAAGTACCCTGTCTGGTCTAATAAGGTGGAGGTAGGTCGTTTTTACTCGTGAATCACAGAAGCCAAAGACGGCTTGACTCAAAGGCAATGCCACATCTTCAGGGACGTGGCCCGAGGAGAGAATAAGCACCCTTCTTTAAATAATGCTACTTAAGATTACCTTTCCTTCCAGTGGACGTACAGCGATTCCTGATTGCATTATGACTTATGTGAGAATAAAATTAAAGCTACTGTTTTCATTTGAAAACTAGAAAGGAACAAAATCTGCTTAGAGACACACACAAAAAAATCTTTAAAGGGAAACAATCTACAAGAAACCCAAAAGATGGTGTTTTATGTGGAAATGGATGGTGAGCATCAGAGTTATGATGTCTATCCCTCACTTCAGCAAGTTTCCCCTGAAATCCTCTTACATCGAGCATCGTTTTAGCATCCATTTCTTTAAGCCTTCTCTAAACCCAAACATCTTCTTACCGATCCAAACAGCCATAGTGGCATTTCGTTTGTATTGTAATAAATAAAACTTGCCTGAAGATCAGAGAGTAAAACAGCCCCCACTGGTCAGCCTTACAGACCAGACAGTGGTAACACGCAACTTTAATTCCAATGGCCACACTCGTTTGCCATCGAAACCGGGCTGTGCATGCCTTTAATCGCAGTGGTGCACACCTTTAATCCAAACCCTGGAGAGGACTATAAATCGGAAGGAAACAGCTCTCAGACACAGTCTCATTCTGAGGTTTCTTAGAGCCACTTCACCATTTTTAAACTGAGGTCGAGGTAGGAGCCAGTGGCTGGCTGCTGTGTTTTTTTTTTTAGTCTTCAGGTGGAAGGAACCCCAATTTCTCTCTCTGAGTTTTTATTAATCGTGCTTCAAACAGTTCCTACAAGGTCACCGTCACAGTGTGGGTTACCTTGTGCACTGCCCACTTCTGTGCCAGTTAGGAGATTGTCAGCTTTAACAGGCAAGAAATCTAATAGATATGGAATAACAGTTTCTTTTCCTCACATATGGTAACCTTGCAGGAAACATCAGGAATTAAAGACCTCAGGAAGGTAAGGGATGCCTCTGAAGCTTTGAATGCTTGACTTGTTGTCAGCAGGTGCCTGCCAACACTTCACAAAGACACGTAAAAAAGCAAGAGGAAAAGAGAGAGATAGACAGAGACAGACAAAGACAGGAGCATGAATGAACATCATCAGTATTAGTTTCCTTTACCAGGACAACAAAAGTGCCCTCAGGAATCTTCTCAGAAATTGTACTGATCTTGTGTCTCATTGGGCAGAACTGAGTCACATGGCCAGCCCTCACTTCTAAAACTGCTGGGAAAGAAAGGCGCAGCATGGTGATGAACGGTTTTGTCTCAATCTTGAATTTATATTCATCGGGACTGGACACACTATAGAGTAAGAAAAAAGGTGATGGGTTTGGTACTAAAAGGCCTATCAAGACCTTTTTCTTGAATTCGACATAAGCTTCTTTAAAATAGAAATAATGCCTGTTCCATTGGTTTGGTCTCCTGAGTTTACCCCAATTCCCGGTTCCAAGCAAGTAATGAGTAAAGAAGGAAATAAAGAAGGAATGAGCAAAAAGACACAAAATGAGCAATAACTTTTAAGATGTCCATAACCATACTTCTTATATGATGACATAAGATTAATAATTATGCACATTATGAAAACATTGTGTTCGAAGAGAGATCCCACTTTAGGCATTCAGTAAATGCTGCTGATGTTGCTGACGCTGATTATGATGATTATGATGGTGATGATAATGATGATGAAGATAATGATGCTGCCACTGGTGGTGATGATGATGAAATTCCTTGCAACGCTGCAGAAAATTCCCACCAATATCAAATTGTGGCAAATACGTTTAAAAGTAATTTTATTCTATTCAGTAGCTATACTTTATATTTCTGACCAAATCATGAGGACTTAACCATAAGTAAGACACTCTAAAGGACTCTTCCTGGGCTGGGGAGATTGCCCAGTGGTTAAGAACATGCTCTCGAGCGCTTGCAGAGGACTTGAGTTAGATTCCCAACACCCACCTCACGTGGCTCACAACCACCTGTAGCTCCAATTCCAAGGGAACCGACATCTTTTTCTCACTCACAGGTGCATGCTGAATTCACCCATAGTTGGGTAGTACACAGTTAAAAACAAAATACATTTTTAAAAAATGTAAATGCTGAGTTTTTAGGATTTTTTTTTTCTGAATCCAAAGAACAGTATGATGGGTAAAACTTGTGCAATCAGGCCTTGAAAACTTAACAGTCTAAATATATTGCTCAGGGAAAACTCCAAGCAGAATTAGCATTTGTCTCTGAAAAGGGGTGTACTGAACAGTATGACGATGAGACACATAATTTGCAGAAGCAATCAATGAAATGCAAGCTCTATATTGGATTTACACAGGAGCTTTCACGGAAGTTAAAGGAATTTTCTTTATGGATTTAATTAAAGTGCAGCAGAAGAGACCTTTCCAATCTTACTGTGCTGCAACTGTATTAAGCCACATCAAAATATTTACATTTAAATATTTTATAATGCCACAGTTTAAAATATTAATGATGCCACAGAAGTAATCAGTGACATTTGTACAGGCTTTTCTGCAGTCAGCTTGCAAGAAAGCAGGAGCCCCACCATGTTGTTCCTAGTCAGCTACTTGAGATGCGATATCACAAACATGCCAGCTTGCCCATTTCTACACTTCTAATGAAAACTCTTCTAAGAGCTTACTTAACTTCTCAGAATTTGTTCTTATTCTGTCCTGTACAGCAACATAGAGAGAAGAAAAACAGAACTGTTCTCATATCATTAAGAGGCACTTCTGAGTCTAAATATTTTCTTTTTCATAGAGCTAAAGTTATTAAAGGGTTTCATTTTAAAAGTATGAAAGGCAGGTGTAAATCAAAACATATGGGTTAAGTCAATAGTCCATGTTATTGGCATGCTCTACAATGGAGAGACCTTTACAGAGACCTCAGTACCATTTGAGGAAAATAGCAATGCATTTGTAACCATCATATTTGTTTCCTTGCATTTATCTTCTGAAAACAACTGGAAAATGTTCTCTCACCATGATAATAGCTACAACTGTTCATCTACTGTAACTTTTTGTCACTTGTCCAAAAAGGTCAGGAAGATGTGACTCAAGTTCTTTTTATTTTTTACATTTTATTTTTTATTACTTTAAAGATAATACCAATCAAAATTCCCACTTCCTCCCCTCCTCTCACTTCCCTCCCGCTCCCCCCCCACACCCTCCCTTCCACCCCCCTCCAGTCCTAAGAGAGGGCAAGGGATCCTGCCCTGTGGGAAGTCCAAGGCCCTCCCCACACATCCAGGCTAAGCAAGGTATGCATCCAAAGAGAATAGGATCTCAATAAGTCAGTACATTCAGTAGAGACAAATCTCAGTGTCATTGTCAATGGCCCCACAGTCTGCCCCAATTGTCAACCACATTAAGAGGGACCAGTTTGATTCCATGCTCGTTCATTCCCAGTCCAGCTGGAGTTGGTGAGATCCCATTAGCTCAGGCACACTGTCTCAGTGGGTGAACCCCTTGTGGTCCTGACTCCCTTGCTCATATTCTTTACACCTGTCAGAATGGCTAATATCAAAAACACTAATGATAGCCTATGCTGGAGAGGATGTGGAGTAAGAACACTCATCCATTGCTAGTGGGAATGCAAACTTGTGCAATCACTTTGGAAATCAGTGTGGCGGTTTCTCAGAAAATTGAGCGTCAACCTACCTCAGGATCCAGCAATACAACTCTTGGGAATATACCCAAGAGATGCCCAATCATACTACAAAAGCATTTGCTCAACTATGTTCAAAGCAGCATTATTTGTAATAGCCAGAACCTGGAAACAACCTCAATGCCCCTCAATGGAAGAATGGATAAAGAAAGTGTGGCACATGTACACATTAGAATACTACTCAGCAGTAAAAAAAAAAAATGACATCTTGAATTTTGCATGCAAATGGATGGAAATAGAAAACATTATTCTGAGTGAGATAACCCAGGCCCAAAAAATACTAATATGGTGTGTACTCACTCCTTAGTGAATTCTAGTCATAAACAAAGGACATTGAGCCTAAAGCTCATGATCCTAAAGAAGCTAAGTAATAAGGTGAACCTAAAGGAAAACACATATAGATCCACCTGGAAATTGGAAGCGAACAAGATCGACTGGCAAAAGTTGGGAGCATGGGGATGAGGAAGGGGTAGAGGGAAGGGGAGAGGGGAAGAAAGAGGGGGAAAAGAGAGGGTTGGGGAGAGCTTGGGGGAGTGGGATGGTTGAGATGGAGGAAGGGTGGATATGGGAGCAGGGAAGAAGGTATCTTAATTAAGGGAGCCATTTTGGGGTGGCAATAGGCTTGGCTCTCGAGGGGTTCCCAGGTGTCCACGTGGATGTCCCCAGCTAACACCCTGGGCAGTGAAGGAGAGGGTGACGGAACTGGCCTTGACCTTTAGTCAGACTGATGACTATCTTGAATATCACCATAGATCCTTCGTCCAGCGATGGATGGAGACAGAGACAGAGACCCACATCGGGGCATTGGACTGAGCTCCCAAGGTCCAGTTAAAGAGCAGAAGGAGGGTCTCTGTCTCTATCTCCATCCATCTCCAGATGAAGGTTCTAAGGTGATATGCAAGATATTCATCAATATGGCTATAGGATAGGGTTATTTCAGGCTCCCTATCCTCAGCTGCCCCAGGAACTAACTGGGGACATCGCCCTGGGCACCTGGGAGCCCCTCTAGGTCCAAGTCTCTTGCCAACCCTAAGATGGCTCCCTTAATTAAGATATGTGCTTCCCTGCTCCCCTATCGAACCTTCCTTTATCCCAATCATCCCGTTTCCCCAAGTTCCCCCCAACCTCCCCTTCT
>NW_026067913.1:325522-337910 GCF_014885135.2 Alexandromys fortis | reverse complement strand
GAGCTCACCAAGGCCAGCTGGACTGTGACTGAAAAAGCATGGGATAAAACCGGACTCTCTGAATATGGCGGACAATGAGGGCTGCTGAGAAGCCAAGGACAATGGCACTGGGTTTTGATCCTACTTCATGTTCTGGCTTTGTGGGAGCCTAGCCAGTTTGGATGTTCACCTTCCTAGACCAGGATGGAGGGGGGAGGACTTTGGACTTTCCACAGGGCAGGGAACCCTGACTGCTCTTGGGACTGGAGAGGGAGGGGGAGAGGAGTGGGGGGGAGGGGGAGAAGAGTGGGAGGAGGGGGAGAGAAAAGGGAGACGGGGAGGGAAATGGGAGGCAGGGAGGAGGCGGAAATTTTTTTTCAATAAAAAAAAGAGCAGAAGGAGGGAGAATATGATCAAGTTCTTTTTAAGAACAGATCAAGTACAAGTCTTTCTGTGGTGACAAATAAGGTGCAGATAGATGCGAACAGCATCACCTTCGCCTACAAAAGACCATCGACCATCACTCCATTCTTTGTTCGACAAAGAGAGCTAATATTTAAGGTTAATCATAAAGGAAGTTAATGATTAAATTAATAACAACCAGATTCCAGGAATTCTACAAAACCTGCCTACGCCAGAACAAATTCGCTAAGGAATTTCAAATACTCGGCAATTTGTTTTCTCTACAGCAATAGAGAAAGGCCTCCATAGTATTTTCACAGTCTTTTGAGAAGTTTAAAACACTTTCTATTACCTTCAAGTGGAGTTGTTTACAGATTATAGCAGTAGTCTAGAGTCTAAGAATTGGGATAGAAAACATATAGCCATGTGATAATAAAAATTCTGCTTGGTAGTAGTTTTCTGATTTGCAAATAAAGAGCATATCAAAGAGCATATCAGATTTCTCACAAAGAGGAAAAATGAAATCTCATTAAATCAGTTCATAGGATGATAAGGCAGGAAGTTCTTTTCTGTCTGATCTTCCTGGGGCAGATTTCAAATGCTATTCATAGTTAGCAACCAACTAACCTCATAATCCTTCTTGAATAATCTTCAAATAGATTACAAATGGTCCTTCTCTTCTTCATGAACATTATTTCTTAAAGAAAATTTCTTTTCCCGTCTTGGAATTAAAAATGTTAGTTAGTCATAGTTCTAGAGGCTAGCTCACGCATGCTTCTGGTAAAGGAAAATGTCTGATATTTCCATAAAATAGAGTTAACCTATTGTTAATGGTACAACTTTTAGTGTTCTAAACATTCGCATCACTGAAACAACTGGAAAGGAAGCTTGACTTTTTAAATCATATGGTCTAGACTAGACAGAGGCAGCAATAAAACAAAAATCACAAACATATATTTTACTCCAAACCCAGTTCTGTTTGGGGGCCTTAACAATAGAAGACAATCTAGAGAAAGTGTATGATTTTTTTCTTCATCTTTCAGAAATTTTCATTCAAAATCCAGTGTTCTACAACAATCACTATCCAGCACAAAAGCAGATCCCTGAAACAACTGGACAGTTTAGCTGGATCACCATGAATGCTGATGACTCAGAGTTAATAAACGAAAAGCTTCCAAGACAAAGGCCACATCTCACTCTTCTTCTAACCCAAAAGAACTCAATTCAAGAAGTTTTTTACAAGAATACACTATTAGTAAGCACTGTGGAAAAGTTTGGCAAAGTATAAAATTGTGTCCTGTTTTCTGGCATGTAATAATTGAGTCATTTAGGTAAAGAAGGCACACTTAATCATGAAATAACTAGTTAACAATAATGTAACTGTGATGGGCAAATGTCTAAGATGGCCCCCATGCTCTCCAACACCTAATTTTGTCCTATGATTATGTTGTATTAAATGATAAAAGATTTTGCTGTAAAATTCAGGCTACTAATCACTTGACCATAAAATGTGAAGATTACATAGATGGACCTAACTGTCCAGTTAGTCCTTTAAAAACAGAGGAGCATTCTCTTAGCACATCAACAGAAGCAGCAGCTAGAAAGATCCCAAGGGGAAAGAGCATTGACATGCCACATCTGCTTAGTGATGGAGAGGACAGTGTAGAAAGGAACACAAGAAGCTTCTAGAATCTAAGGATTCTTCAAGCTGACAGCCAAAAGGGGAATAGGAACTTTAATTCTACAGCTACAAGGAACTAAATTTGGCCAATAACCAAAACGTGCTCACAAACATTGTATCCACAGAGGAGCACAGACCACAAGCAGTCTCTTTTCCTGACTCTCCACACAAGAGTCCAGACTGTCCCATCTAGTAGGTCAACCTTGGGAGTCATTTGAGATTTCCTGGACTTATCCTCAGAGCCACTAAATTTAAAAAGAAGTACGGTTTTAAGCTGCTGAATATGTGGTAATTTGTTATACAACAGTAGGAAACTAGTTTTATGAATGTACAATGAACTACAGCTTAACGGTTTCTGAAATTTTTATGACTTCAGCATTTCATGATTTTTCCTTTTAGGCACAAGTGTGTAACCTCAGGCCTCTCTTGTGCTTTCAGGTAATCAAAGAAGTCACATTCAAACACTCAGCTAATCCAAATGCTGCCTTGACTGCTCTGTAGAGAGATTTCAATAGAATTTGATTTGGGGCAGGTGTGGTTACACAGCCTGTGATTCCAACAGTAGGAGGGCTGAGATAAGAGGATCTCAAGTTCAAGGTCAGCATGGATTACACAGTGAGTTCCAGACTGGCCTGGGCTACATAATCACAAACACTTAAGCTTCCCTTCTTCTGAATTAGTTTTAAAATAGCCCTGCAAGAAGGCATTTATATGATCAGCCCTGACACATATCCAATATCACTGAAGACATGGATAGTAAAATGCCCTTTTGGTAAAAACTTGTCTGCTCAGGGATTTATATCAAGAATGAAACTATACGAAGCCATTATTTTTAGTACTGCTAAAATTATTTCTTAGACAATTATTTCAGTGGCTTCATCTCAGAATACAAAGGCCTTAGTGTAGAAATATCATTTTATATTCTGTGATTATATGCTGGCTGGCCAAGATAGGTTTGTTTATGGTCATCTGAAAATACTAAAAACACTTTTCTCTCCTTTGCCTTCAAGTTATTAGGTACTTTGTTTTGACATTTTAGTTCTTCACAAGATAAATATATGTAGAAAAATCAATTGTCTTGAAAAACGTTTGTTGCTTTAAAGCAGAGGTTGTTTTAAGCATAATATTGTTTCAAAATTTCTTAGAAACTATAATTTGTCTAATATAAATACAACCCTTGAAAATTTGTCACTGCAATTCTAGTCAACTCCAAGCTTGATTTGAAAATGCACTTTTATGCTTTTTCCCACCCTCTAGAAATTTGCTCTAAAAAGTGAAGCGTAGCCTTAAACCTACAACAACTTCCATTAGCTGCCATAACTATAAAGATAAATCATTCAGAACAACCAGGAAGAGGTGGCTTCAAAATCATTTTACAGAGAAATATACTAATTGCAGAGAAAAAATGTAGGTTTTCTGCATTTAGATAACCCTGCCATTTACTGACAGCTCCACATTGTCTCTTTGGTAAACCAAATGATCATACCTACTAAGTGGAAGTAACAAGACCTAGCCAGCAGACAAAAGGATAGTGGAACAAAAGCCAAATAAATTGCAGATACTTTCAAGGCAGAAGCATACCTTATACATTCAACAGAATTAGTTATTAGTAAATTGAAATTAGAGTTACATATTATATACTGGAAAATTCAGGCCTCAAAATCTTACATTTTCTCAAAGTCAAGTTAAAACTGATTTCAAATCAATAAACACTTAGAGTAGCTGAATGTAATATAATTGACTCAATATGATTAGTCTAGCATAAAAACCCACTTCTTGATTTTCAAATCCATTATCATTGTGGTAATTTTAAAAAATGTTGTGAAGATAAATCATGACATGCAACAAGGCTCACATAGGAGGTTTATTGGAAGAGGAAAGAGAAGGAGCAGAGAAAGAGGCAGGGGGGATGAGAGACCAGTTCCTGCAGACAAGAGTGGCTGAAGAGAAAAGGGCATAGAGAGAGAAAGGGGAAAAGGGAGGGAGGGAGGGAGGGAGGGAGGGAGGGAGGGAGGGAGGGGGAGGGAAAAGAGAGAGAAAAAAGACAGAGAGAGAGAGAGAGAGAGAGAGAGAGAGAGAGAACAAGAGAAAGAGACAGGAGGTGGGCAGGCCTACTTTTAAAAGGGAACATAGTGAATGTGCACAGGAGGTGCTCTTAATGGCTAAAGCTGAGGGCATATTCTGCCAGAACCAAAAGGCAGGCCAGTACAAATGACTAAATACTAACAATCGTGACATATATAATTGCTATGATGTATGCCTTACAGTTATTTTATCATTAATCATAATAATAACAGGAACCCTAAGAGACAGAAATCTTACAGGAAGTGAGTGAGAGAGAGAGAGAGAGAGAGAGAGAGAGAGAGAGAGAGAGATGGGAAGTTAGCACAACTCACAAGACTGGGGAAATAATAACTCCAAAGTCTCAAGATGTTCCTGAAACATACGAGGGTCCTCCTCAAGGTTTTATAAGAACAAGGAGTTCCGGGGAGAAGCAACTCTCTCCAACCTGTAAAGCTACCTGCAGGTTACACCAAGAACTCCAGGATTGCAACTTTCCTGAGTCATCACATATGCCTAAGATCAGCTTTCAGTGACGTGGCTGATTTTGAGTCCTACATTCTCATATAAGTAACTTCTCATACATGGTCCTATAAGCAGCGTTTCAAGCATAAATCTATAATAATCCCAATAAATGTATTTGTTTACCAAGTTAGACTTTGTTACTATGATCTGCTCTTGATGCTGTCTGAAATACATATACATTTGTTGATGGCTCATGGGGAAAGATCACACAAAACAAAAGCACCTGAACACCTGAACAAGGAGACAGAATCAAAGAGGAGTTTGGAGAGAAGTAGTTCCATGAACCCTATCATGGGTACTGACCCATTCAAGTAAGGCTGATACATATGATGGAGAAACATCCACAAAAATCCCCACATGGTAAGCTTTCTACAGAGGGTATGGGGATGGTGTGCCTCCTTGTTATAATGGTTGCTGCATGTTCCCTACGATGAGTGATAGAACATACAGCAAGACTCAAGCTACCTTTGAGTAGAGTGATTTCAGGGAAATTGCAGGGTAGTCACCTTCCTTTACTTGTGTGTCAGTTTGAATAAAAACAGCCTTCACAGGTTCATATATTTGAGTGGTTAGTCACCAAAGAGTGGCACTGTTTGAAAGGATTAGAAGTATTAACAGATGTGGCTTTGTTGGAGAAAGTGTCTCACTGGGTCTGGGCTTTGAGGCTTCAAAAACCATGCCAGGCCTAGGCACATACTCTCTCCACCTCTCTCTCTCTGTCTCTGTCTCTCTCTACCTCTCTCTCTCTCTCTCTCTCTCTCTCTCTCTCTCTCTCTCTGCCTACAGAGCAGGATATAGCTTTCAGCTACTGCTCCAACACCTGCCTGCATGCCACCATATTCCCTAACATGTCAATAATGGAATAAACATATAAAACTATAAACAAGGCCATAATTAAATGTTTTTCCCTTAAGAGTTGTCTTAGTCATGGTGCTTCTACACAGCAATATGTGTTGTGACAACTTGATATTTGTTGGCATGTATCCTTCATAAATAGACACTCCCCCAAATATCTGATAGATTTAAGAACATTTGAAGTGTGAGTAAATATATCAACCACACTCCAGAGCAGGTCTCATGCCCAGGGATAGTTGACCAACAGAAAATGGGCGGCATGGGGATGGGTGTTGTGTGTATTTTTGTTTGGTTTGGTATTTTTATCTTATTTTTTTTTAAGTTTGCTTATCTTGACTTTCATTTTTTGGTTTTTTTTTGTTTTTTTTTTTTTAGAGAACGAGAAATAAAGAGAGCAACAGAGAAGAAGAGAATGAAGATGGGTGGGTAAGGAGCTGGGGAGAATCTGGGAGGAGTTGGTGGAGAGGTAAGAATATAATCTAAATATATTATAAAAATTTTAATAACAAATATCAGAGATTGGAAAACAATAGAGGGGGACACGGGTTACTGAGGGAACTCAGTGAGAGAGAGGCAGTATTTAATTTCTACATCACTGGATCTGATAGGATTGTGTCCAAAGAGAATTAAAAACAGGTTGGAACCAATATTGAACACTAGTGGCTTTGCTGAGCCTTATAGTAGATCATCGTCTCTATGAGATAGGAGACATTCTGGCAAATCCTCATGACCTTGACTCTCCAGATCAGGTGTGGAACAAGTAAACTCAGTCAAGAAAAAAAATAAAAGGAAATCAAAGAAGACAACAGGATCTACCCATGTCTCTTGAAGGCCAAAGTGGTAAGTTTTGTATTGGGTTACTTCCTAATAGGAAAATTAACAAAAAGCTAAACACTGTGCTACTGAGATTCAGAAAGGCTTTAAAACAAGAGCAGCAAATCAAGGCAGAAAAGACAAACCTATCCTTGAGCCAGACAATTATTCCTTCAGACCATGTGATATAAAGAATACCAGAGATAAAGATTATCTTTCCAGCCTGGGTACCTTTTAGCATGTGTAGCTGATGAAAAGGCAAGGGCCAGAGTGCTGGAGCAGCATCTGTCAGAACTGACAAGTCACATCCAACAGCAGGCAGAGCGCAGCACAGTTCTTGGACCTAAGCCAGACCAAGCAGCAATGATAGCCCATCAGACTTGGGTGTTATACAAGAATCCAGTAGCAGTGCCAGCACCCCCAAGAAGAGGAAGAAAGCTAGATGGCACAGAAAAAAAATGTCTGTTATTTTATAGGTCTTGATAGGATAATGTCTCCTACACATGCTGGTATACCTAAAATGCTCTTTTGACTGAATAACAGAAGTAATAAGATATTTTCTGCTGTATTGGAACTGGCTCACACTTCTTTTTTAGTATTCCACTGGCCACCTAAAACCAACTGGAATTTAGTTGGAATGGAAAATTCAGAGACACTCTGCAAAAAAAATATTTATTTAGAAAGTGCTAATTTTTGAGTATTCCCCAGATTTGAAATAACAGTAGAGATGACAATTAATGAAATTAATTAAATAAAGGCATGCTATGTGAATGGAAAAAGACACCAGAACCTTTCATTTAAGTTTGTTAAATGAAAATACCAAAGAGGTGGGCTACTTCCCTGTGAGTTGTTGGCTAAGGAGGCACCATAGGATCCAGAACAATAAAAGCTATTGCTGATGGTACTGGTTGCTTGCCAGAACCATACAGTAAGTCCCTACTGCTGAATTTACCAGACACTTTGGCTTCAGGATATGGAGAAACCAAGCCAGACTGAATTGGAAACAATAAGTCTCTCTCTCTCTCTCTCTCTCTCTCTCTCTCTCTCTCTCTCTCTCTCTCTCTCATAGCTTTAATAATGTTGAAGGCATCTTGCTGGTAGACAGTTATCACTAACTGTCCTCCTTGGATATGGACCCTGTTTGCTATCAATACCCTGGGCAGGATGTGCTCCCTATCACAATAGTAGGACAAATGTTATTGGTTGCTTTATTATTGGATTTTAGCCCCACTCCGTGGAAAGAAACTAATGTCTGGTACTGTACGTTAGGGCAAAACCTCATGGCTGGGAAAAGCCATAGACCACAATGGGGAAGCAATTGTTATTGTTTTATTGAACAGTTATGACGGGCTGACAAATTCTTTTCTAAATATGTGTGCTTACATTTATAGATCACTGTCACTATCAGCCTCAATTGGTCATGGAAAACAATTCTGTTTTGCAATGGAAAGAGTACTACAGAGACTAATACCTTATCAAACTCTTAAAATATCCTATGTACTCACCTATAAGTGGTTTTTAAACATAAATCAGAGAAAACCAGCCTACAAATTACAATCCTAAAGAACCTAGACAGCAAAGAGGACCCTAAGAGAGACATACAGGGATCTAATCTACATGGGAAGTAGAAAAAGACAAGATCTCCTGAGTAAATTGGAAGCCTGGGGACCATGAGAGAGGATTGAAAGGGAGGGGAGGGGAGAGGAAGGGAGGGAAGCAGAGAAAAATGTATAGTTCAATAAAATCAATGAAAAAGTCATTGCTGTAGTGACATAATTATCCAATGTTTTTTCATAAATGGACAAAAATAATTAGATATTTAAAAACTCTGCCAAAGCTCAGAGAACATTTCAAGAGAAAAGGCAGAAAGAATTAAGAGCCAGAGGAAGGGATAGAGTTTTGCATAACAAACCACCTCCCAATTGAAATACTCTATTCTAGAGAAAGGTTCATATGGCTCAGGAAGCTAACAAAATTTACAAGACTTATCAGTCTCAGAAAGTTTCTGAAACTTACAAGTTTCAAAAAGGTCCTCCACGAGATCATATAAGCAATAAAGGCAGCTAGAAAGAAAAGACTTCGCCTGGAAAAAGTGGCTTGTGCAGAGAGCTCCAGGGATGTTTTCCTGAGTTATCACCCCTGCTGGAGTAGAATCTTCAGGAATACAGCGGCATTCTTTTCATACATGCTCTTGTACATAGCCTCTCACTCTTATTTCTATAAGTAACCCCAACAAACTCATTGATTTATCAGTGTAACTTCCATTAAATTTTCATTTTGTCTGTCATTGGTTCTATGGGATAGATTTTCTTCACTTCTTCCCAGAGGGAAAAAAATCAAACAATTTTAATATGGATGACATAGAAGCCAACTGTGGCAGTGTACAACTGTAATCCTAAAACTGGTGGCTGAGTTTTGAGTTCAAATCCAACCGGGTTATACAAGACCTTGTTTTAAAAATCAAAACAGGCCAGATATAGGGCCTTTTATAAATACATAAGAAAAAGAATCTGGAGCAAAAAGGAAGGACTTCAAGGAGGTAGCAAAACTGGGATGAAAAGTTAGTGTGCTATTTTTCCACTTTTAGGTTGCTGATTATCACATGCAACCCTGAAGACAGGTTGTGCACAGAATGGTTTTGTGCTTATTGAAATTCATTTTCCTCAACATGATAGAAAACATTTATTTTTTGGTAATTTGCCCTCTGACCTCACTTTCTTTATCAGCCCTTTAATTGAACCAGCTTTCTTCCCTAATTGGCTTGCCCTGATTAATGTAAGTTACAATCATGAACAACATATGCCTACTGCAGAATGAATGTTAAGGAGGCGAGCAACTACTTCCTGAGTGGATTTAAGACCTGCCCCATAAGACAGAACCCATTCCAGGCACTGTTAACAAGGTTAAGAACCTGTAGCTCCATTGGTCACCAGTCCTAGGGAGAAACCGCAATATACACTCTGTTAAATGGACATAGCACTAAAACAATTCATAAAGACTTAGTGCTATACTCATAGATCAGTACATCATTCAGTCCTCAAAAGAGAACCTTCTTCTTGCCATAGATAGAAATTAATGTAACCACAATTGGCCTCCATGCAAAGAATAAGAGACTGTGGAGTGTTCAGCCTTAAACAGGAATCACACCCCTCCCCTCGGGGTACAGGTAACTTCATGGAAGAGGAGGTGGAAATATTCTAAGAATTAGAGGTGGTTTATAACTTTAAGAAATGTATTTTACAGATAGAACAGGACAGATGCACCCATAAATTCACAGCAAGTGTGACAGCAGACACAAGACTGTACAAGCTCAAGCCAAAATTCCAGCATGGAGGAGAGGGATACAGTTCAGCCCTTAACAGAGAAGCTGCTGACATTGCATAGCTACTGGTAAATGCAGAGTCAGTTTTCTTCTTTAGTATGACCTCTGATACACCTACCATTCCAAGGGAGGTCCCACACCAAAGAGTAATTGACTAACCCAAACGAGACTCAATGAGAAGAGAGGAAAGCAGAGAAGATGGGAGGGGAGATGTGGAGAGAGAGAGATAGAGAGAGAATATGAAGACGTTGAGTCAGTAGAGATGTGGGGATGGATCTGGGTTGGGGAGGAGGAATATGATCAAAATATACTATGACATTCTCAAAAATTATAAAGTTATTATGCTTAAATGAAACACAAAGAAGACAACTCTAACAATGTAGACAGATGTTTATTTCCCATGTTTCAACAAATGCTCATGTCCCTGTGTCTGTTGTTTCTTGAGTATCTGTCGTTCCATCATTCCCTGTTCCAGACCCAATCCCCATGAGTTGTGGCAATGTTTACAAAATTAAAAGCATAAAGTTTGAAGCATCTTATAACAAACATACATGCTTACCTTGGAATTTCTCAGTTTTTCCAACACTATGCCCATCCTAGGTTTTAATCCAGAGCCCCACTCACCTCACATTCCGTTCTCTTGATTCCTCACACATCCCAACTTGGAATGGTTTCCTCATCTCCCCTCATCCACTGTGAATCATAAACTAGATATATCTTTTCAGGAATTTTGATGCAATTCATAGAATTTTTGCCATTTTGATACTTCCTCATTATTTGACTAGGTCTATAGACCATAGTAAATACCCCAGGAACAAAATTCTAGTGGTTTTTTGGTAACATAATTTTTAACAACTTTATGGTGCATGTTATGGTAATTCAATATATGCATGCAATGTTTAATGATGAAATCATAGTAGCAATCATTTCCATCTCTTCAGATGCTGTATGAGTTTAGCAGTGACTCTCAGCAGGTAAATGAGAAAGGACACCGTGGTATTATTCTGAGAACAAAATGAAACCCTGACAATAACAACATGGATAGCCGGTAGTTAATAATAGGGAAGGTCATCATATTAAGAGAAATAACTCAAGTTTTCACACACTTAATGAACTCTACATTGTCCCTGTCACTAAGGAAAAGAGTACAATGGTTGTCACTATAGACTCAGTATGGGGACAGAAAGAAGTTAGATGAGGAGTATCTACAACACAAAAAGAAAGGAAGGACCAGTCCTAATTTCCTATAGCATGCATTGTCTTCTAATAGTCATGCATGCCGAGTCAATCCTCACAGTCTGTACTCATGAGAGCATTTGGAAGCCTACCTTAGATTCCATGGAAATAAATGGAAGACCCTAGGCTTCAGTGTATGAGCCAAGGGGCTAGGTCACTGGCTCAGGGGTAAAGTGCTTGCTGCACAAGTGTGAGTGCCCGAGTTTGGATCCCCAGTCCCTGTTCTGGATGGCAAATAATCAGGGAGCATGATGACTTGCACATAGTTCTGGCACTAGTGAGGCAGAAACAAAAAATTTCTGGAGCGAGCTAGGTAGCCAGATTGACCCAAAGGGCAGATTCCAAGTTCAAAAAGAGAGCCTGCCTCAGTAAAGAGATCAACGAGAACGGTAGATATAAACCTCTGGTCTTTACACACACACATACACACACATACACACACACACACACACACACATATACATGTATAAATACCTAGGTACTCAAACACAAAACACACAACCAAGCACATACACCAGAGAGAGAAAGAGAGAGAGAGAGAGAGAGAGAGAGAGAGAGAGAGAGAGAGAGAGAAAGCTACAAAAGAAAAGGTAACAACTGCTATGCAAGGTATTAAATGTACTGGCTTATCAAATTCTTCTAGACTTAGCTGCTTGCATGCTATAACACCAGCATTCTAAAAGGGCCGTACAAGCACTGGGAGAATAAAGCAGATGGTGCCACATGTCTGAGCACAGCATCCTCTCCAGACCCTGAAGGCACATTCTTCAGTGGCTGGCACCAGAGTTCCAGAATACAATTCTTTCCTTATAAATAAGCGGTAACCCTCACCAGTCTGGTTTCAGCCTGCCTGAAAATGTGCTCCGGGAGGGGACAGTACTGCACTTGGATGCTCTAATGACCTTAACATTAATTAATATATCTAATCCCTTTAGGGGGTTTTTAGAAAAGGAAAAATTAATGCATAAATCTGAAAAGCATTTTGTCAGCTAAAGTGACCCGCATAAAGACTCCACCTTTGAAACAAAAGGGGAGAGGAGCAAATCCCAGTGGAAGTGCAGAACAGAGTGGGCTCATTGGCACACCTAGGTACTGCAGATCCTAGGGTGGCTGAGGCAAAGGGACCGGGTAGTTCAGAACCAGCCTGAGCTACATAGTTAAGAACCTATCGGAGATTTTATCTACTTCCCTTAGCCAAGAGGATAACTATATGTTTTTTCTTGGGTTCACCTTCTTCTTTAGCTTCGTTAGGTTCACCAGGTATACACTCCGTGACCTTTATTTATGGCTAGAAGCCAATTATGAGTGAATACATCCCATGTTCATCTTTTTGGGTCTGGGTTACCTCGCTCAGGATAGTGTTTTCTATTTCCATCCAGACAAAATCAAAATTCGAGAAGTCATTGTTTTTTACTGCAGCATAATACTCTAATGTGTATATATTCCACACTTTCTTCATCCATTCTTCCATTGAAGGGCATCTAGGTTGTTTCCAGGTTCTGGCTATTACAAAT
>NW_026067913.1:310482-324930 GCF_014885135.2 Alexandromys fortis | reverse complement strand
GGGTGAGAGGAGTGGGGGGAGGGGGAGAAGAGAGGGGGGAGGGGGAGAAGATTGGGGGGAGGGGGGGGAAATGGGAGGCTGGGAGGAGGCGGAAACTTTTTTTTCTTATTCTCAATAAAAAAAAAAGAAGGAAAAAAACAAAGAACCTATCGGAGAAACGAAAATCGCGATGGGATTTATTTTTAGCAATCCACATTTGAAAGCAGAAAATCACCATCAGGATGAGAAGCCATCTGTGCACCAGCCTTGACGGAAACCCAGTGAGCTCCTCCTTGATCTCTGCTTATGTGACAACTGTTATTACCCCTCCCAAATGGACCTCTATGTCCTGAACCCTGAATTAGAGGAGATAGGTGACAAATTTTTATAAAAATCATCAGTCAGCAAAGTAGAGCTTTTGAAATCTCATTTAAGCATGCTCTGTTTATCTAGTGAATAAAACACATTGTCTACTTTAAACTCAAAGAAAGCTTAATTAATTTAAATGCCACCTTGATTGCTTCTACTATTGATCCAGTTTAAGGAAGCACTATCTGAAGGAAATCATTGAAGGCAGATCTCTGTAGCACACACGATAAAGAACACAGGATAATATAAGAGCCCCGTGCTGTTTCAGGTTGCAAAACTTCTCACGCAGCCATTACTACTGGATCCAATTATGGAGCCTCAGCGACTTTCATTTACAACTTCTATTAACACACGGATTGTCTTTTTAGAAGAAATTATCTCACACTCCACATATTTTCCCTGACAAAAGAATTACAAAAGACACGAGTGTTCAGAAGTTGTAGTACATTATATCTGTCAGACAAACCACTTTCTTCTCTTTTCATGCAAAAAATAACCTATACATTTAAGTGGAAATGTGCTGTCCAGAAATTAATTTCTCTGAATGTTGCAAAGAAAGATTATAAGTTTAATAAATGTATCTTTCAGTTGTCATAGGCAACTGATAACACAGGACACTAGGTGATGAGAGATTTTATTAATAATTCTATTACTATTAGCACGCAGGTACACTGGCTTTTGAGAGATGGATGCTTTATAGTTACTATAAATAATAATTGGTATTTTCAGTTATATGATTACTCATCAGAGTTGGAGTCTAGAAGTCTGAACCAACCTCAAAGTAAAATGTTCCAACTAAAGAACCAGAATTGAGATCCAAAGGTCACTAAGAGATCGTGTCCAGAAAGTCTAGTCAACGGGTTAAAACATGACAGAGAGGCAGAGAGACAGAGAAGCGTAGGTGCATGGGTTGGAAATACTGGGACAGAATACAAGGTAGGAATGGAAAGAGTCTGGAATGGAATGGTGCTCAATACCTCTCTCTATACCAGGATGCATTTTTAGAAGTGCCCACATCTTCCCACAGTGAGTAGTAGAGAGGGTCTATTATACTCCAAGCTACCTCACACAAGAATAGCTCAAAGGAGCCTCTGCTTGCCTCGATGGTCTTTCCTTTTCAATTTCTGGATCCATGCTGAAGTCAACTTCATTTTCACAGAAAGTCCTGAATATCTTTATCAAAATGAAATATAATTTTCTCAGAGAATAAGGTTTTCTTTTCATATACATACTTTTCCCTTCTAGAAAAGCAATGAATTCCCTAAGAACCTGGCTGATAAGGTCCTAAGAAGCCCTATTCTTTCCCAGGGAAGAGAAGATCTGAGCCAGTCTCTCCCGAGATCCAAACTGAAGGTCCCTGTTTCTAATTTTACAGGCAGGAATTTGAATTCCAGTAACTGTCCTTATGCCCACTCTTCCAGCTTTTGTTTTTGTTCTCTCTCTCTCTCTCTCTCTCTCTCTCTCTCTCTCTCTCTGTGTGTGTGTGTGTGTGTGTGCGTATTTCACTGTGCTCTGAGCAGCAGATCCAAAGAAACAGGAATATGCAGCCTTTTATTAGGAAATGAGCAACTAGAGTGAAAAGTCCTACTCTAGACTTTAGTTCTCTTTTGAATTTCTCAAGAAAAGAACTCCTAGCCAGGTGTGGCAGTTTATGCCTTTAATCCCTGCACTGGGGCTGAGACAGACATATCTCTGTAAGTTCAAGGCATGGACAAATATAAGCACTTACACATACACAGGTATAGGACAATAATATAACTGACCGAAAGGAGAATGAGTTCTGGTTCCAAGATAAAAGAATTTACCATGGATCCACAATCCACGGTGCAGTTTCCACAACTGAAAGTTCCCCAGAAAATGCTTCCTGGTTTCCCTAGGAACCAAGGGCCAGGGATTACCTGCCCTTTCAGGTGCTCCCAACTCTTTCTCTGTTGCCTCCTAGGAAGTAACCACAAAAAAAACTAGCTTACTTCTTTTCATCTGCACATGTGTATACCATAGCATTTATAAAATAAAATTATTTATTTTACATTCAAACATCTTTAAAGAACATCGTTAACTTTGATGATCATATTCTCTTTGAAACATAGACCAGCTTTTTAAAAGTCCTCCGTTTTGAAATGCACCAAAAATCTAAAATTTCATATTTCATCATAGAGAAATCTTCATGCAAAGTTAGTGACTATATCTTATATAACATGTGCATCTTTAGAAAACTGTCCAGTGTCAGAACACAGTCCATGAATGAGACTATTGAGGAGAATTTGGGGTGTTTGGGAGAAAACTCCAAGGAAATAAGACAAGAGTATTGTAACCTCTATTCCACCATTAACAAGGGTTTTCTTGGAAAATGTTTGAATGTCCCTCCAAGGTGTAATAAATAGGGGTGAGTTTAATTTAGATTACTCAATTCTTACCTGTTATTAGTCAGAATAACTAATAACGAGAATAGTTGTCCTCGTGTCTGTATACAGCCTGCACTCGGGTAAACTTTGCTCATGTTCTTGCTTAACCCTCAGAATGTCTGAAGAACATAAATTGTCTAAGGCTCTGAATAAAGTTGGCTATTGCATGAGATTTGAGTCTGCCTTATTTTTAGGCTTCATTGTGCCAGATTCACTGTGCCAACTAGAGCAATAACAGTCCCGGAAATAGAGACATTGACTATATTTACTGACTTTGTTGGTAAAATTGAAACCATGGAACAGTGAAGATTTCATTGCTCTTATAGATGACAAGGAAGAAATAAAATCACAAAACCACCTGCCTTTAGCAAATAAAATTTATAAATGAGCAACTGATTACGAAGAAAGTTAGCTCTCTTGCTCAAGGACACATAACTAATAAGTTGAGAAATAATCTGTCCCCAGGCTCCTAATACAGTGCTTCTTCTAAAAATCATGCTTTATAATTAGTTATTGCTAGGTAAAACATAAAATTTGTGCAGCTAGGGCTGATACACAGAGAAACCCTGTCTTTAAAAAATGTGATTGTACAAGTATATTTAAATCATCTGCTTTGGAGAATTACCTTTCTCTAATTAATTAATATTTATTCAGCTCAAAGAAAGCTACAACAACATGTATGTGACTTCACTAATGAACAAATTAAGTGGGCTGAGTCTTTCCGCTTATATTACAGGTTCTTCTACTCTACTACAGAATGAAACCTGTACAGTAGACAGAGGAAGACAACATGAGCTGAGTTCATGACTTCAAGCTAAGAAGTGTTTGAGATCAAAGGAAAAAGAGAAAAGAAAATTTGAAGGGAAATGTGAAAAAGGCATGTGCACCTTCACTCATAAGGTAAGTTTAGCAAGAATCATGAAAACTGTCTAATTATAAAGATACAAATAAGAACTCATAAGTATTTTCTTTGTAGTCAATGCATATCATAAAATAACCTGCAATCCACTGATGATTGGCATCCTTGGATCTGTAGTTAAGTGAATTCCACCTGAAGAATAACTACCACAAAATTTCATCCTATAGATACAGAGTTTCAAACTCTAGGAATTCCCTATACTCTTTTTTTTTTCTGTTTTTTGTTGTTGTTTGTTCTGTTGTTATTTTTCTTTTTTTTTAAATATAATTTTTTTATTGAAAAAAAAAGATTTCCGCCTCCTCCCCGCCTCCCTTTTCCCTCCCCGTCTCCCTTTTCCCCCCTCCTCCCTCTCCTCTCCCCCTCCCCCCACTCCTCTCCCCCTCCCTCTCCAATCTGAGGGGCAGTCAGGGTTCCCTGCCCTGTGGAAAGTCCAAAGTCCTCCCCGCTCCATCTTGGTCTAGGAAGGTGGACATCCAAACTGGCTAGGCTCCCACAAAGCCAGAACATGAAGTAGGATCAAAACCCAGTGCCATTGTCCTTGGCTTCTCAGCAGCCCTCATTGTCCGCCATATTCAGAGAGTCCGGTTTTATCCCATGGTTTTTCAGTCGTAGTCCAGCTGGCCTTGGTGAGCTCACAATAGATCAGCCCCACTGTCTCCGTGGGTGGGTGCACCCCTCGTGGTCCTGACTTCTTTGCTCATATTTTCCCTCCTTCTGCTCCTCCTTGGGACATTGGGAGCTCAGTCCAGTGCTCCAGTGTGGGTCTCTGTCTCTATCTCCATCCATCTCCAGATGAAGGTTCTATGGTGATATGCAAGATATTAATCAGTGTGGCTATAGGATAGGGTCATTTCAGGTTCTCTGTCCTCAGCTGCCCCAGGAACTAACTGGGGACATCGCCCTGGGCACCTGGCTTATATTTACATTTTAAACCTATTTAGGGAAAAATGTTCCAGTTAGTTTCATAAACCTAAATTTTTTTAAAAGTAATGATTCTGAAGAATTGAGCTTTAAAAGCAGATTGTTTTTATTTTATCACCTAGAATAGAAGTCTCTTGGAACCATTACTTACACTCTAAATGCAAGTAGACAGAAAATAATTTGGCCTATACTGCAAAGCTTTTTGGGAACAAGATGCCTTCTGGGACCACTGAAGTAGTAATGGATATTTGGATCCTTTGCAAATGACTCTAGAAATCCATGTTTTACTGGTGATGATCTTTGAATTTATGCATTTTTCTGGCTTCTCCCTTCCTATTGTCAACTGTTAAGCACACTGTTTATAACAGCACAAAGGAAGGGTGGTGGACACATTTGTCTCTAAGGTCCATTTTAAGTCATGAATCTCTCTCTCTCTCTCTCTCTCTCTCTCTCTCTCTCTCTCTCTCTCTCTATGTGATTCAACATCCCAGGTCCACACAGATGCTTCAGGCTTCATGGCATGACTAAAGGTCACTTCAACAATGAGGGCGTTCGGTATCTCACTGGAGGAGAAACCCAGGGACAATCTCCAATATGAGTGAAAATATGGGTGAAGGTATTTGTTCAAAGGTCAGATATGTGGTTGGATTGCTTTGAAACTCTCTTGACTTTCCCATCTATCAGATGGCCTATCACATGCAAACCGCATCAGACACCTTTTCCATTAGAGTTTCCTTGCTTGGGTTCTATGTTATAAACAAGAAAACCTTTGGGTCCTGTTTTGCAAACAAGAAAACCTTTCCACAAGCTCTTCATGAAAAGATGATGCTTGCACCATGGATCACCTGCATAGCTCCAGTCCAGCAAGAGATGCTTAAGCCATCCTGACCAGACCAGGGCAACATTTACCTACCTGGGAAGATTTAGCAAAGTAAGCATGGAAACACTGAAGTTTAGTTAAAAAGCAAGCGGGAGGGAATGGCTATGGAATGTTTACTAATACTACATTCTTAAAAATCCAATTTGCTGCTTCTGTATGATATAAACATAGAAATCAAAATGATAGATTGTTTAATTTGTAGACAAACTCAGAGGAACATACTCTGTTTTACTTCTCCATCAGTGAAATATATGTTATCACATTAATTTTATGACAAACCTCCTAAAGTCCTTAAAAATTGTTTGGCCTAGTTCCTTGCTTCATGCCAAATGATAGAGAAACAAACATTTATTCTTTCAAAAATATTCTTAAAAGTCTTTTTTTTATGTGCTGAGAATTCTACTTAGCATTAAAAACACGAGTGTTAGGGTAGAAATTATTTTCATCAGAACAGAGTTTACAGTCTAACGAACAACAGCTGGCTGCAGGTAGACGCATTACTGACTAGCCAGTTCCTCAGTCAAGGATGGCAATTAGGAATCCACATGTTTAAGTTTACTTGAATAAGCATGCTCTGTTAATATGTCAAATTTTTAGTCCATTTATCCACAGTACTCAAACCTAGTTTCCCATTTTTACTTCCTTGTGCTCGCAGATGGCTCTTCAGTTTTATTCAGTCTGGGTTCCCTGCCTACAGGATGGAACCACTCATATTCAGGGTAAGTGTTCCCAGTTACAGTTTCTGAAAACACCTTCACAGATCTATCAAGAGATGTGTCTCCCAGGTAAATTCAATCAAGTCAACAATGAAGATCAATTGTCCTAATCTTACCTAACCCAAGCACACCACTTCAATCCAAAACATTCCACACTTGTCACCCCTCAACAACAGTTCATGAGCATCTCATAATGCAAGATGCATTTAGTCCAGCTGTAGTCACAACATCCCCAAAGATCTAACACTGCTCAAAATCCAAAGTTTCTTCTGAGGCATACAACAGTAATAATTAAAAGAAAAAAAAAACAGAAAACAAGAGCGATAACACATGAAATTAGACTAAACGGAGGGCTTAGATGTAAAGAGAGGAGGATGGTGGAAAGGGAGCAGGATATGGTAACAGTGGGTTGAAATGATCCGAGTGTGTTACTTATATGTATGAAATATAATGAAACCTGATACTTTGGGCAATTAGTAAATGCTAATATAAATAAGGGGAGAAAACTTTAGTAAGCTAGAAAATTGTTCATCTTAGCAGTAAGATAAAAGTGTGTGCAGCATCCGTCTAAAGTTCCCTTTGAGAAAGGAAAAGAAGGTACCATATCTCTGCTTCTTTACATGGTTGGAATAAAATAGAGAGATATTAAGATAGGGGATGATTTCTTTGAAAAGACAGGTACTCATGGGAACAGCTTGGTGAGTTTAACTGTGATGTATTTTAAAACTTTTACTCATGCAGGGATAAGAGAGTAAGAGAAAAGCAAATATCAAGGGGAAGTAAATACTTGAAGCATCTGTAACTGAAAATGAACTGAACACATCATAAAAAAAAACTTCAGAATTCAAAAGGTTTTGAAAAGACAGGTGGCCTGGTTAAAAAAAAAATAACATAAAACACAAGCAAGAATTTTAAAAAAGAGAAACTGTGAGTGGCAAGAAGAAAATAGAAAAGTACCTTTGGTCAGAAAAATATGTGAATTCAAATACTGATAGAATGTTTAATTTACTAAATTATCAAAATTTAAAGAGTGACAATATGAAGAATTGGCAACATTATAAATGGACAGAACTTTTTACACACTTTAAATAAAGAATTCTGGGAAAATCTCAATGCAAAGAGTGACCTTTTTCTTCACAAACAATGATTAAAATGTGCTTACAAAGGGTTCTTAGGAGTGCTAGAAATTGAAGATAACCTTAATTTTATCACAGGGACTGAAATAATTCAAATCTTAGCTATAGGCCCCGAAAAAAAATCTATTCCTACTCTCCCTTATATCCCAGGAAAAATATCTCTAGGTCTCTTAAGATATAAAGGAATAACAAGAGCCCTCACCGTCTAGACTTAAACATCAGTTTTGGGACACTATCAAACTGCTGCCTCTTACAGTAAAACTGCCATGCCCCCTAGGTATATCCAGCACTAAACCCTCGCTTACCTCCCTGGGTTTGCTGTTATCCATGGCTGAAGTGAATTCTCCATAAACTGTGATATTATTCTAATGTTAGTATCTTGATATTGTGAAGATATTGTGAATAAAACTGGAGTGCTGTTTTAATATCCCACAGTGGAGAAGTATTGTAGGACAATGTCTTTATACCCTGTAAAGATTTGTCACTTGTATTGGTTTAATAAAATGCTGATTGGCCAATAGCCAGCCAGGAAGTATAGGCCGGGCAACCAGAGTAGAAGAATTCTAGGAAGAGAAAAGGCTCAGTCTGCAGTCACCAGCCAGATACAGAGGAAGCAAGATGAGAGTGCCTCATTGAGTAAGGTACCAAACCACGTGGCTAAACATAAATAATAATTATGGAGTAATTGAAATTGTCAGAACTAGTTAATAATAAGTCTGATCTAATGGGCTGAACAGTTTGTAATTGTTTTAAGCCTCTGTATGTTTTTTGGGGACTGAACAACTGCAGGACTGGGCAGGACAGAAACTACTATTTATAAGAGAGCTTTTCCAAAAAGTCAAACTCCTATTACTGAAACATTTTTTATTTTTTATTCAATTTTATTAATTTTTTTATTATTCAATTGAAATTTTATATACCAATCCCAGTTCCCACTTCTTCCCCTCCTCCCACTCTTTCTACCTTCCCCCCACTCCATCCCTCATCCACTCCTCAGAGTGGATAAGGCTTCCCATGGGGAGTCAACAAAATCTAGCCCATCATTTTGAGGCAGGACCAAGGCCCTCCTCACTACATCTAGGTCAAAACTAGCATCCCTCCAAAGAGAATGGGCACCAAAAAGACAGTTCAAACAACAGGGATAAATCCTGTCCACACTGCCAGTGACCCCACAAACTGTCCCAGCAATACAATTGTCACCCACACTCAGCGGGCTAGTTTGGTCACATGCTGGTTTCTCTGCTGACAGTCTGGAGTCAATAAGCTCACACCAGCTCAGATAAGCTGTTTCTGTGGGTATTCCCATCGTGGTCTTGACCCCCTTGCTCATATTATCACTCCTCGCTTTCTTCAACTGGATTTTGGGAGTGAGGTACTGAATCTCTGCCTCTGCTTCCAGCAGTTGCTGGATGAAGGTTCCATGATGACAATCAAGGTAGTCATCAAATTGATTACAGAGGAAGACCAGTTCAGGTACCCTCTCCACTATTGCTTAGGGTCTTAGCTGAGGTCATCTCTGTGGACTCCTGGGAATTTCCCTAATGCCAGGTCTCTCACTAGCCCCATAATTGCTCCCTCTATCAAATTATCTCTTTCCTCGTTCTCCATCTTCATTATCTCATTTCCTCATGTTCTCCTCCCTCTCCCTTTCTGCCCTCCCTCCCCCATCATTACCAATTTTCTCAGGAGATCTTGTCTATTTTCCATTGCCAGGAGATCCATGTATGTTTCTATTACACTTCTCCTTGTTACCTAGCATCTCTGGGGTGGTGGATTACAGCCTGGTTATTCTTTGTTTTATGTCTAATTGATGCAGGTGGGTCTTCTGTCTATGTGTTAATTTCATTGGTTAATAAAGAAACTGCCTTGGCTTTTTGATAGGGCAGAATTTAGATAGGTGGAGTAGACTGAACAGAATGCTGGGAGAAAGAAAGCAGAGTCAGGAAGACACCATGATTCCCCTTCCCGAGACGGACACTGGGTAGACTCATGCTGGTAAGCCACAACCTCATGGTGGCGTACAGATTATTAGATATGGGTTAGTCAAGTTGTGAGAGTTAGTCAATAAGAGGCTAGAACTAATGGGCCAGGCAGTGTTTAAATGAATATAGTTTCTGTGTAATTATTTCGGGTGTAAAGCTAGCCAGGTAGCAGGATGCAGCCTGCCGCTCCTTCTACATCTAATATCCATTTATGACTGAGTTCATACTGTCTATGTGGCCTGGCAGCTTTTTCCAAAGTTTGACAACATACTTCTATTGATACCCCCTACTCTTTACCTGCCCTTACCTGGAGACTGTCCCCAAGACTGGAAGGTTGACCTTATCTGAAAACTGTTTCTAAGCCTAGATGCCTGCCTGATTTATCGTTAGCATGACACTTGGCTAGAAGTCTTTCTCCTGCTGAACATCTAAGACTTGTATTAGGAGCTTTACTATAGGACCCTGATGTCATGTATGAAGCTGTATGAAAAGAGTATGCCACTTAACGCAAATTAGATGATGCCCCAGCTACTGCCCCCATATTCCCTTTTCTTTCAGGAATAAAATGGAGTTGTAACACTTAATCATCTCCCTGGAGAGCTGTCTTTACCCCTGTGGACTCATAAGCTATCCAACCATGCTCACTCATTTCGGCTCGCTCACTACTCAAGTATAGTGCCCAGAGATCCCAGGAAGAAGGGGAGACACCAATTCCTACAAAACAGTTTCACATTCCTGTTGAAATAGCTAGTTGTCCTCTCTTACCATCTCTTATTTCCCCTTCTTGACAGTGGCCTGTTTGCATAGATAAGCAGTGAACCTTGAATGCCTGATTACACAGATACGAAAGGACAGGAAGCAGAATCTGTCTGTTGGGGTTACGGGTACTTTCTCATTTTTATTTGATCTTTATTTCTACAGGTTCTTTTACACTCACCATGTTTCATGTTGTAATGTGTCTTAACAGATCTAAGGCCTGTTAGCTCATCCTGCCTGTGCACAATTTCATATTTACTTTGTAAATCAAATCACCATGATCTATTAGCACAAATGATTTTCTTTTTTTTAAAAGGTTCTACAGCTGTTTCCTGTAGAAATTGAATTCCCATGCAGGTGTCCTTGTTTAAAGACAGATTCATGATTCTGCTTTCTGAATTCTTTTTTTTTTTTTTTGATTTTGTGGGGAGGGGGGGTTGACACAGAATTTCTCTGTAGCTTTGGAGCCTGCGCTGGAACTAGCACTTGTAAACCAGGCTGACTTCAAACTCGCAGAGATCCACCTGCCTCTGCCACCTGAGTTTTGGGGTTAAAGGTGTGCACCACCACCCAGCTAACTTTCAAATCTTCTTATGTGGCACTTCTATGCAGAATCTAAGGGAGGCATCCTTTTCCTTTTCTCAGTAGTGAACCCACAACATGTTTTGAAGTATCTTCTGATGCAAATCCTGTAAATTATGTGATTATATGAGTCTCCGTGCCAATAAAAGAACTGATACAAAGTAAAAAAAAAAAAAAAGAAAGAAAAGAAGTCTCTTCCCAGCACTGTCATTCTCTCTTCAAATCTTTCACAAAGGAATGGCTGTGAAAGCCAGCCTTAGCTAAAAGATACATGCTTAATACATTCATAAAGCTTTAATCAGCAAGAGGCAAGATTGACGCTTCTCTATAATATAAAAACTGCGACTACCATAAGGAAAAACAGGAAACTGCCCATCTCGGACCTGTGGTTTGTAGACAGAAAAGAAGAGAAAAACATAGATAGATAGACAGATATATAGATACATATATAGATGAGAGAGAGAGAGAGAGAGAGAGAGAGAGAGAGAGAGAGAGAGAGAAATGAGAGATATACGATAGGAAACATTCCATAGATTTATATTAAATGTATATTGATATTAAAGAGGGGCAAATCTGGCAAAGCAACTACTGAAATATCCTGCATCCTTCTTTCCCAGCACTACAAGATTAGTCTGCTGCTCTCACACATGCAGGTCTCAGCTTGGGAGAAAAGGAGGAATGGGAGACACAGAGCCTGCACATTTACACAAAAGGGTACATTTACACCTAAGGATTCTGTTTAAAACTGGCAGAAACTCAGAGCCAACTGATTGGAAAGTCATTGTTTGTTCTTTTATCCCAATCAGTCAAGACAATATCCATCTAAAAAAAAATAAAGTAAGCATTTTTAAATCCCAGAAACTTGTCTACTCAGTTGTGATCATTTGATTTATGACAAAATGGTACTACAGATCAATGGAGACAAGTGTTAGCGCCAACTTGTACAGCTAGAACGGTTAAGTTACTGTATGGGCAAGCATTTGATGTTATCTTAGTTCATGCATGAATATGTATTTCAGGTACCAAAGTAAGAATTCCATTGTAATTGTGTTACAGTAAGATAGCCCTGAGTCACGTGTACTTATCAAAGGTTTGGATTTACCTACTACAAATTATACGGCAGCCACAAACATAAAACATATGCCAGATTTCAAAGATTTGCTATGATGTGCAAATACAAAATGTGGATCAGTACTCATTGGTTAAACATTGGAATAATAGTATTTGAGATACATTGGTTAAAATAAAATACATTGTTAAAATTCACCTGGTTCTTCCTGTTTGGAAAGGTAGGTAATCATGTACATACAAGCATCTCTAAGAGAACTCTCACATAAGGTGTGTGCATGTGTGTGTGTGCGTGTGTGTGTGCGTGTGTGTGTGCACACACGCACATGTGTACATGCAGTTAACAATAATAAAGGAAAAAACATGACTTTAGGAGGAATTGGGTGGGGCATGTGGAAGGGGTTAAAGGGAGGTAATGGAGATAGAAAATGGCGTAATTGGATTTTAATTTGTAAAATTGCAAAGAAAAGAAATAAAATTTGTTAAAATGGGGGAACGAACTTAAAAATCAAACTACTACAGGGTTCAGCAATCCCACAACAGTTGTATACAAAGGAATGAAATCAAAATTTCACAATGAGACCATCACTCCTTTATTTATTGTAACATTATTTGAACAAGCAAAGCATGGAAATCACCTGTGTCTATGGGATGAATGACAAAGAAAATACAGTATATGCATCCAATGTGCAATTTTCCTGCCTCTAAAAAGAAGAAAATTTTACCATTTGGGGGAATCTAAATAACAAGTGTGTATGACTCAATAATGTAAATGGAGTTTTTTGTCCTGACTCACTGGTCCCAAATAAGCACACAGAGGCTTAAATAAATTATAAATGCTCAGCCAACAGCTCAGGCTTATTACTAACTAGCTCTTTTTTACTGATTTTATTAAGTTAAACATTTTTCTCTGCTCCCTTCCCTTCCTCTCATCTCCCCTTCAACCCTCTCTCATGATCCCCATGCTCCCAATTTACTCAGGAAATCTTGTCTTTTTCTAGTTTCCATATAGATTAGATCCATATATGTCTCTCTTAGAGTCCTCATTGTGCTAATCTACATGGGAAGTAGAAAAAGACAAGATCACTTGAGTAAGTTGGGAGCATAGGGACCTTGGGGGAGAGTTGAAGGGGAGGGAAGAGGTAGGGAGGGAAGCAGAGAAAAATATAGAGTTCAATAAAAAGTAATAAAAAAAAAAGAGTCCTCATAGTTGTCTAGGTTCTCTGGAATTGTGAATTGTAGGCTGGTTTTCTTTGCTTTATTTCTAAAAGTTACTTATGAATGAATATATATATTTATCTTTCTGGGTCTGGGTTACCCACTCAATATGATGTTTTTTAGAGCCATTCATTTGCATGCAAATTTCAAGATGTCATAATTTTTTCTGCTGTGTAGTACTACATTGTCTAAATGTTCCATATTTTCCTTTTACATTCTTCGGTTGAGGGGCATTTAGGTTGTTTCCAGGTTCTGGCCATGACAAACAATGCTGCTATGAACATAGTTGAGTACATGTCCTTGTAGTACAATTGAGCATTCTTTGGATATATACCCAAAAGTAGTATTGCTGGATCTTGAGAAAGGTTGTTTCCTAATTTTCTGGAAAAAAAATGCCATACATATATCCAAAGGGGCTGTACCAGTTTGCACTTCCACCAGCAATGCAGGAGTGTTCCCTTTCCCCCACATCCTCTCCAGCATAAGTTGTCATCAGTGTTTTTGATGTTGGCCATTTTTACAGGTGTAAGATGGAATCTCAGAGTTATTTTGATTTGCATTTCTCTGATGGCTAAGGATATTAAATATTTCCTTATATCTTTCAGCTATTTTAAATTTCTTTTGTTAAGAATTCTCTGTTTAGATCTGTGCCCATTTTTAATTGGATTATTTGTTCTTTTGATGACCAGTTTCTTGAGTTCTTTGTATATTTTGGAGATCAGCCTTCTGTCTGATGTGGGGTTGCTGTCATTTTTTCTTGTTGATCATGTCCTTTGCTTTACAGAAGCTTTTCAGTTTCAGGATGTCCCATTTATTAATTGTTTCAGTATCTGTGCTACTGGTGTTATATTCAGAAAGTGGTCTCCTGCGCTAATATGATCAAGTGTACTTCCCACTTTCTCTTCTAGAGGTTCAGTGTGGCTGGCTTTATGCTGAGGTCTTTGATCCATTTGGACTTGAGTTTTGTGCGTGGTGATAGATATGGGTCTATTTTCATTTTTCTACATGTTGATATCTGGTTATGGCAGCACCATTTGTTGAATATGCTTTCTTTTTTCCATTTTATATTTTTTGCTTCTTTGTCAAAAATCAGGTGTTCATAGATGTGTATTAATATCTCAGTCTTCGATTCGATTCCATTGGTCCTCCTCTCTGTTTTTATACCAATACCAGGCTGTTTTCAGTACTGTAGCTCTGGAGTTTGAAGTCAGGGATTGTGATTCCTCCAGAAGTTCTTTTATTGTACAGGATCATTTTGGCTATCCTGGGTTTTTTGGGTTTTTTTGTTTGTTTGTTTTTTTGGTTGTTTGGATTTTTGGGTTTTTTGCCTTTCCATATGAAGACTAATTAGGCCTTACATTTTTTTTAAATATAATTTTTTTATTGAAAAAAAAAAGATTTCCGCCTCCTCCCCGCCTCCCATTTCCCTCCCCGTCTCCCTTTTCCCCCCTCCTCCCTCTCCTCTCCCCCTCCCCCCACTCCTCTCCCCCTCCCTCTCCAGTCTGAGGGGCAGTCAG
>NW_026067913.1:147872-304715 GCF_014885135.2 Alexandromys fortis | reverse complement strand
CCCGTCCTGTCGAGCTGGAAGTCCTCAGCACCCAAACATGGACGACTGGTAGTCCAATGACCCGCGGACAAAAAGGAGGAACTAGGGGGGCAGGGCAGGGACGAGTAGAACACAGGACTACCCTGCCTCACAAGTTGAAGGTGCGCGTGCTCCCTTTCAGTGGTCTTTGAGGCCTGACATGTAGGCAGGCACTCACTGCTCTTGGTTGGAAGCCTTAGTGTAGGAGCAGAAAACTGTTCCTGAGCAAAGGACCTTGCCGAGAATGCAGGCTGGGGGGAGGGGGGTTCGTGTATAAGAAAGGCAGCCCTGCAGAAGGAGCTGGGGGAGGGGGTTTTGTGCTCTCTTCCGGGACTATCGCCCCTGGATAGCACACACTCACCCGTCCAGATGGAACTCTTCAGCACCTAAACAGGGCCGCCTGGTAGCCCAGTGATCCAGGGACAGAAGGAAGGACGGGGCAGGCAGTGCAGGATCCAGGAGAACACAGGAGCCCCTGGAGCCCAGGCTGAGGGTCTAGGCCTTACATTTTAAGTTAACCCATATTCCTTATTAACGCTCTGCTACATGGTGGTACTTTCATTAGCATGGCATGTTCATCTCCCTGCATCTGACGGGTGACTCAAGCTCAGCCCTTCTCCTTCCCATCATCCTTATTTGGTGACCGTTACTTTCTGCCTGGCTATTTACTAATCATCATTTTATTAGCATCTTCCATAGCACTGAGAGGAAGTGTCCTTCCTCCGTTCCTGCTGGTTCTGGTGATTAATGACAATCCTAGGCAACGTGAGCTTATAGCCACATGAGTCCAATTTCTGCAGCCATATTTACACATCTTGCTATTTTGTGTGTCTGTGTTATCTCAGTTCCTACTATAAAGACCTTTGTCATTAGAATTAGGATCTAGTTGGGTAATTAAAGATACTTCATCCCAAGCACTTTAACTTCAGTGGATCTATAAATATATCTGACCCTTTTCCACAAAAAAATCACATATAACATATGACCCCTTCCTCCAAAAAAAGGTTACATTCAGTAGTTTGGGAAGGAGGCTATGCACGGTTTTATAGAGAGGAAGAAAGCAAAAGCATGGAAGGTAGGGGCCAGGGGGAAAGAAGAGAGTGAGGAGACAAAGAACAGAAAATTAGGTGGATAAAACCTGATGTAATAACGCCACATGGGATAGACGTCAGTAGCTAATTTTCTAACAACAAATGACATAAACCCTCTTATATATGCATATATATTGTGTGTAATGCATATAGTTAACAAAAAACTTAGAGCAGTATCTAAGTTTTATTCAACTTTGAATCCCAACACCTAACTTAGTGTTTCCAATATAACAGAAAAGAACAGAAAGAAAAATGAAGTAGTTGACACAGTCATGTCAAGTAGGTCTGTGGCTATTTACAGAAACCTAGTTTTCCATGGACTCAGAACTGGTTTTAACAGAATTGGACTTTCAGATAACAGAATCACCATGGCACACAGATATTTTTTTTTCTTATGTCTAAAAGTTTAGTGGTGTGGTGTCTTAGCCAGTGACAACAGAAGTCTGGCCCTGGAGAGAACAAGGAAATGATAAAGCGAGGGAGAGCTGTGGTATTTATGGGTGTGAGATGTGAAGGAAACTCAGAGGGAGTGATGGCGGAGGCCTGGTCAAAGCATTCTGCCGTGTCCCAGAAGGGTTTCATAAGAAGTCCACATGAATAGGACTAAAAACATGAATGGGAGAGAAAAGAATGGAGACTCCCGGAAAGCTGACCTCAAGAGCGGGGAAAAGATTTTTTCTTGCATAAAAGTAGAATCGGAGTGATTTATCTAGGAAGGGAAAATGGCCTGGCTCCTTAGAACTCCTCAGTGGGAAAAGAAATTATACTGTCAAAAGCTTAAAATACTTGTCAAGAATATAAAATGCCAACCATGGAAGTTGTGAAACAGAAGTCATAGAGGTCCATCCTGAGACATAATAAAAACCACATTTCTCTTAATAAAATGCAAAACATGATCACCCTGTTATCATTCCAATGCCAGTCACGTGCTCAGCTGCTTACAAGAGGGCCCACATAGATACGTTTATGTGCCAAGGCATGAACAAAATCATTTTTATTCTGTTTCAGGGGCTTGATATTCTGGTCAGATATGACTTGTAGTGCCTGTCTTTATATGTGTGATTAGCTGAAAATTATGTCAGCACAGAATTTACCATTTTTAGAAAAATTCTTGCCAGATTACCCAGTGAGTTTAAAAGGACAAAATTTGCATTATAAACATTGCCACCATTGAAAAACTTAATCTTTTCGTAGTAATCAAGAACCACATGCACTTATCTCTCCCTCTCAGTCTCTAAAATTCCCAGTGTAATAGTACCCAGAAAAGAAACCGATTACCAGGGACAAAAAGGCTGACAGAAGCACAATGGGAAAGAGAATTTTCACTGAGCAGAAATCGAAATGACTTAGTTTCTGAAAGATACAGAGTGGAAGCAGCAAGCCACGGTGACCACAGCAAAGCCTGCTGGGAAGGAGGTTGCTGGTCCATCTAAACAAATCCAGACAACACCCAAGCATCAAGATAAAAGTAAAGAGGCTGGTAATGAGAAAATAATAGAAATCTGCAAGGTTAGTATTTTCCTGATCCTCTGTTCTCAAACACGGTCCCTCCACTGAGAGTCACTGTGTTTGCATCCATGCACAAGCCACGACATCTGCTAAAGAGAAACAACTGGTCACCCATCCTTTTAGGAAAGGCCTTCTCAGTTTCCTCACAGCCTACACCTCCCTGCCTACTATAAAGAGCACCTGGTCATCACTTCCAGACTTTAATGTATACTTGGTTTCATGAGTATAAATATTTTCCCTTCCACTATTTCAGGGGGAAGAAAAATCACAAAAGCAAAATCTATTTCAAGTGAACATAACAAAAAATTGATAATTTGGAAAAAAACAGAAAAGAGTAAAAGATAAGATTTGCAAGATGAAAACATTCTTCCCATAAGATTAGAACAGGAAGCTGTGACTGCAGAGAATGTAAAATATCATCTTACAGAAGTAGCATGACTTTTGCTGAAACAAAAAAAAAATCCAGTAAAAAGGCTAAAAAGAAGTTGAGAAAAGTAGACATGGGAAATGTAAAAGAAAAGACAGATAAGGGCTTCTTAAGCACTGGTGTGCACACTGACTACCTGTCGACCACACTAACTGAATATTCTGAGTCTATACATGAGGTCCTCTGCATTTCCAACCAGCTCCCCATGTCATTGCTGCTGGCCCAGAGGCTACATGTTTAGTCATTAACAGCTGAGAAAAACATTTGCTTATGCAATTTCAGAATCACCAGTTTTTGAGAGGTGAAGCAGGCCAGACACTCCAAAGGGCAGAGAAGGGAGGGGGACAAACTGAAGAGGAGGAAAAGAAGAAGGCCTGAGTGGACTAAGGCATCAACCTCAAGGCGGTGACCCTACCCCCCTGACCAGCTGCTCCCCATCCTGGCCACACTCCAGCTTCCCCAAGGCTACTGCATTTCCTGACAGGACTCATTCCCACTCAACTTGTTTGTTCTTCAGATCAGTTTGGGGAATCATGATTAACCCAGAGCTTTGTTTTGCTTAGAAAGACAAAATTTAATAATGTCACAATTGAGGCTAGGTCATGCTGACCTGTACCAAATTACCTCTAATTGACTTCACAAACTGAACTCGGCAATCCTCATTAGAGAAACCTAAATTAAACATTTGGAATGTGGCTCAACTATGAAGATAGATAAGCATGACAATATCTAAAACTTATTTTCTGTTCTCTCTCAAGGGGATATCACCACAATCAAATTATCAAATCTTCTGAACAGGAGCAAAGACATTCTACACACCATGCTACATAAGTTCAGCTGCGTCGGAATGCACCTTTTGCATTATAGATCAATTATTGAAGCTCTGGCAATTAAGGAACCATGATGGGTGTTAGCAAAGGGCAAACTCTCAGGAAGTTCAGATAGCTGGTGAATCAAGAAGCTTACTAACCTTTTTTTCTTTTCAAATTTGCATGTATATCATTTGGTTTAAATGTCATTGTTTTTAATTCAAAATAATCATTTGAAATTTAAATTTGTGATATATTTAAAAATCATCTATCACATACTGCCTTAGTAAGAATTTTTTTATTGCTGTTGTAAAATGCCATGACCAAAAGCAACTTCTGGAGGGAAGGGCTTTACTTACAGCTTGTAGTCCATCCATCATTGGGGAAGTGCAGGCAGGAACCTACAGACAGGAACTGACACAGAGGTCATGGAGGAATGCTGCCTACTGGCTTGCTTCTCCTAGCTCACTCTGTCTACTTCCCATACAACTCAGGACCACCTGCCCAAGGGTGACACCATCCACAATGATCACGGCTCTCTCGTCAATAATCAATCAAGTAAATGCCCCACAAACTTGCCCACAGGCCAATGTGGTGGGGGCATTTTCTCAAATGTGGTTCCTCTTCCCAAATTACTCAAGCCTGTGTCAAGTTGACATAAAACTAACCATCACACATACTATTTGTTCAATTTAATCTTTCTAAAAAGCCAGCTCTTTCACCAGGGACAGCCTGACCCACTGCTAGAGGCCCCACAAACAGACCAAGTTACACATCTGTCACCCACATGCAGAGGGATTAGTTGAGTCCAATGCAGGTTCCCTAACTGAGTGAATACCACTATTCCCCATGCTAGAATGCCCTGCCCAGTCCTGATGTAGGCGAAGAGCTTAGTCCTGCCTTAACTCGATATGCCATGTTTTGCTGACTCCCATGGGCACCTGCCCGTATCTGAATGGAAAGAGGGGTGGATGAGGGGCTAGAAGGTGGGGAGAGAGAAAGGACGAGGAAGAGGGAGAGGAGACTAGTTGGTATGTAAAATAAATGAAAAAAAAATTAATTAAAAAAAATCTATCCAGAGAACTTCAATTTGAAGTGAACACTTTTCCTTGTTTTCAAAAGTAGAACCCGTGTTCAACCTTCACCTTTAGCATAGAAGCTGAAGCTCTAATTCTACTTAAGCAAACCTGAAAGACTTAAGCCAAAAAGTCACCTCTTGAAAGTGATGTTTACTTAAATGCTTTCTTGCAGGGGTAAAATACAAATTCTGATGGCTCAAAAATGTTCCTGGCAACTCAGAAAGTAAATGTAAAAGCTATACCTCTCAGAAAAGCCCTATTATTGACACTACTTCGGGGTAACTGTAGAAGTCTACAATGAGTAATCGAGGCTTAGAGTGGTACACCAGCGAACTTGAGTAACAAACAGCAAAGAAAAGGATATTAGGAAATTTATAAATGGAGTGAATCATTGCATATGAAAAAACGTTAAACTTTCCCTGGAGTTTTTATTTTCATAGAAACAATGAAGAGCTCATACTTGCCTATTATAGCATCTTTTTATCTGCTCAGTGTGGCATTCAGGTGGGAAGAAATACCTCAGCTGAGCAAATGCCCCCACCAGTCTGGCCTGTAGAGTCATTACACGGCCACTCTTCATTGCATGGTTTTCTATCTAGTCACTGACCGCATCAAGTCCTGGATGTTCTTCTGTACTCTAAGCCAAAGCCACAGTGCCTGAGAAGACTATGAGGAATTCAGTAATGGTACTGCACTTTATTGCATCAGCTTTGAAAAATCTGATAATGCTCTACAGAACGTCTACTAGAGCACTGCCATTATGAATGTAACATGCTTCGCTTTCCAACTTCAGGTGTCCACCAGAAAGTTAAGATGCAGGACCTACAGCTTTCTATTACAGCGACAATTGGAACTTGTAAATGACATTATCAGGGTCCTGCTCTTATCTCTTACCCTTACCACTTGACATATATCAATTCAATTTCTAACATAGGAGAGTCTTCTCTGGCCATCTAAGTCTGTTTTCTCCAAACACATAGCATTGGGAAGTGTTACAACATCTACTGAACTTCCCAGAGACTCCAAGCTGAAGACAGGGGTTGAGTGGGGGAGTAGGCATAGCCCTTCCATTGGGTAGGTCAATTAGCCACCACAGTAACTGAATGTTAGAGTACCTTGCTGTTTGCATTCCTGACCCTCTCTGAGTTCCCCTAACTCTGCATCAAGACTTCCTGGTCTTTCAAATATATCACCTACACATTCCTGTCTTAGCATTTGTCTCTGATAGAACCCATGCAAGAAGTGGTCCCAAGAAGTGATCCCAGGAAACAACCTTCCAGGTGAAATTCGGGAATCGCATCAATTGCTGACAGATGGTAACAACGACCACACCTGTTAGGCCTCAGTCAGGTGATGATAACTTTTGGCATCTTACTAAGCCACAGTGACTGAGATTCTGACTTGTGCTGAATGGTGATAAACAGGATAGAAGGAGAGGAGGATGCCTTTGGGAAAGAGTAATTGTATAAACAACATATAAAACAGAAAAGGAGAAGCAATAAAAAGTAATGTATAAATGACTGCAGCTTGCTTTCTTATCACCCAAAAGAGACTTAGCTCTCAGAATACCTCTGGCTTTTAGAGCTAACATAAGCACAGACAAAAGTTGTTCCAAACCATGTATTGAGGCATCGATGAAATTGTCAGCTTTGGATAGACTCGGGGGAAAAGACGGATCTAAGACTGGTTCAAATGAGATACAATTTTGCCACTTAGACTATATTACCTAAAAGTTCCTAAAATGCCAAATCTATTCATAATCCAAAAGATGTCCCCGTGGATTCCTTGGTCAATGAAACACAGAGAAAAACAGGACACACACACACAGAGAGAGAGAGAGACACACATACACACACACACTTTGTTTAGTTGGATCATTTTGTCCATGTGTCTGCAACAGAAAACTATTCTCTCCCGGGAAGGCAGCTCCTAATCTGACACTGAGCACCGACTGATATACAGCAGGTGTCTGGGAACGGTATGCCAAACCATTATGCAATTGGAGGTGCTTAGTATTAGGTGTCCACCATAAAGTTAAATTACTGAAGTGGCACAACACCAACTCACGACACGATTAAAATGTCACTCAGGGCCTGCCATGAGCAAGACCCAAAGGGCCAAGTAAGTTATACGAAGAGGCATTGGCCCTCATGCTGCCAGCCATGTTGGCTATGTTGCGGTGATTCCAGTCTCTAAACTCAAACAATGGAAAACGGAGCCTGACTCACAACCCAATTAGCCTGCTATATTCATATTCTGGAATTGTGGCATAACAATGCTCCACTCACGGGTGCTCATGAAAGACACTAGCAAAAGAAAAAAACTCCATTGATTTTAACATGGTGTCTGTGTTTTAATAAAAATCGTGAAGATAAGGTCAATGACAAAAAGTGTCAGAGAGACTGAAATAAACTTTACTTTTCTAAAATTTGTCCTTGTCAGGTGAACCTGTCTGACCTGAGAACCACTAATTTAAAAGACATGTAAGATATAATGAGATCTAAACACAGCCATTCCTCAGTTGCCATAGTGTCCCATTATTATGGAGGGACACTTCAGACTTCTCTACACAGAGCAGGAACAACAGAGGACATCACGTGCCATCTTCGAAGCAC
This sequence comes from Alexandromys fortis, assembly GCF_014885135.2. Lineage (NCBI taxonomy): Eukaryota > Metazoa > Chordata > Mammalia > Rodentia > Cricetidae > Alexandromys > Alexandromys fortis. The sequence goes on along the minus strand of NW_026067913.1, from coordinate 297,167 downwards.
AACAACAGAAAGAACGCCCACACTGAGGCTTCCCAGTGTTCCCTGTCAACCAGCTCTCTGCGAACCCATCATCATGGAAAATCGCATGCTTTAAACTCCATTTTAAGGCCATTTCCAGAACCATAAGCCATAGTTTTTCATAAACACATAGTGGACTCTCTCTCTCTCTCTCTCTCTCTCTCTCTCTCTCTCTCTCCGTGTGTGTGTGTGTGTGTGTGTGTGTGTGTGTGTGTGTGTGTGTGAATACAGATACACACACCTACTCAAAGAAAACCTGTACTAACTTCTAACCTCTAGGATTTCTGCCCTCTAGGAATTCTGGAGTTCTAATAAGATCCCTTCCCCCATCACTACAACTATCAGCAGATCTGCCTCTGCTCTGTCCTTTCTATCCCTCCTGTTTCCCCCTTCTGTCACCTGTCAGGTCTATGATGTTCACATCTCACACAGGAAAGTTTTCTTTCTGTTTACATCACTATGCTATAGAACCTTGCTTACCTTCTGTTCACACTGGGAGTTGATTTAAGCAATGCTATGTCAAGATGTCTCTTGTCCTAAAAGAAAAGCAAATTAAAAAAAAAAAGGTTTCAGTTGTCCTCTCTTATTGCAAAACGTATTGAGAATATTTTTTCAAAAATATATTCACTTTAAATTTTCCTTATTCCTGGGCTCAGTGCCACTCAACTGCTTGAAAGGATCAGGTAACTGAAATTTCTTATAAATCAATATAAAGATCCTAAACTGGTTTATCACAGTTCCAGCAATGCTGAATTTTCAAGCCTATGCTTACATGAAGAGTAGATATAAGACGATCTGGAAAGATGGCTCAGTTGGTAAAGTTCTTGCTGTGCAAGCATAAAGACATAATTTCCAAACACCCAGGACTCACATTTAAAATGTCAAGTGTGGCAACCCATGCATGTAATCCCAATGAATGGGGAAGCAGAGACAAGAGAGTCCCTGGGGTTTTCTGGTCAGTCAGTCTAGCCGAATCAGTGGGCTGCAGGTTCAACAAGAAACCCGGTCTTAAAAGAAAATAAGAAAGACACCAGATGTCAACCTCTGGCCTCCCCAAGCACAACACACACATGTATATGCTTATGGACACAATGAACACAAATACACATGCATACATATGCATATATACACACATATGCATGTACTTATACGCACAATATACATGCATAATATACATATGTAAGAAATAGTTTTGATGAACATGTCTTGTTCTTATAAAATTATTTGCCTGTTCACTGTTGAAATTCATAATGATAATAAGACATTTATTTATTAAGAATTTGTCAGGTTTCTATTACCTTAAAAGTTTCTTGCTATGAACTAGTAATATAAAGTGGGTGAAATGCAAACACCTTAGGAAATCTATAGTCTGTGGAGCAAGCAAGCAAACACATAACTAATTTTATGATTTTTGTAATTGTTAATACATAAGCAAGCACAAGGCACAATGGGAACTAAGAGGGCAAAAACTGACTCTTTCTGATGGAATCTAAAGGTCCTCAAGTTAAGACGAGCCCTGAAGACGAGCACTGAGATGTGTCTGGAAGAATGCTATATTATCAACTAAAGAAGCTAACTGTCGATGCCTGCAAGTGCCCCAAAACAGTGTGACTAGAGGAGAAGAAGAATGGGAGAGACAGGCCCACGAGCATCACAAGACCACACTCTAGGATGATATTGTAAGCTGTGCTAGAGACAGGTTTCTAAAATGAGATGCCTGGGAACAATCAAAGGGCTCTAGGCATGAACGTTTCATGAACAGGCCTGCCATTTCTAAAAGCATTCCAACCACAATAGAAAGCAGAACTTAATGACCACAGCATTAAGGAGACCATAAGATGCGAGAAACAATGAGAGTTTATCCTAGCAGTGACAGTGAGTGGCTGTAGCCAGAAAAGGTTGGCTTGAGAAACACTTAGAAAGCAAAGTAAATGTGATCCACGACCAACGTATATTGAAAAAGTAAAGAGTAATAGCAATGTATATAATAAATAGGAAAGAAAAGAGACTAGAAAGGCAGAGAGAAAGCAGCAGAGGCGAGGCTGAACTCTAACTCCCGGGTGTCCAGCCTGAGAAGCAGGTGGCAGCTTCCCTTCATAGTTAGATGTTTCCAAAACGGGCAAAGGTTTGCAGCTCAGAGGGAAAGGTTATGTTTGAAGTGTTGGGTTTCAACCGCATGTGGGATGGCCTACTGGAGGTTGCATGCAAGTCAAGATCTCAGAAGAAAAGTTATTGCCTGGCAGATAAGGAAAGTTGTAGCTTTGGGAATTTTTTTCTAAAAACTGGGGTCTTTTGTTTTTTATAATATAAATTTAAGGCATACAACAGAATGTTTTGACACAGAAGTACATAGTGAAATGATTACTAGAGCCAGAATAATTACATGGGTACAGTAATACTTCAAGTGAAACTTTCCTACAAATTGCAATCTGACATGAAAACCATACCCAAAAGCCTTACATTGAGAAAATAGAACAAAGAAGCTCTTTCAGGATAGAAACTAACATTAAGAATTATGAAAAAGACTGAGAAGACAGCTCAGAAGGTAAAAATCATTTTCCATGCAAGACTGGAGACCTTAGTTCAAATCCCCAGATTCCATTTAAAGCCAAGCACTGTAGGACACACCTGTAAACCAGGGCTCCTAAGGAGGAATGGGAGGTGCAGAAAGAAGAGTCCCTGGAAGCTGTCAGACCACCGAGCCTGCTGTACACAATGGTGAACAGTAAAGAGACTCAGTCATGAAGCAGAAGACAAGGACCAACATCTGAGCACACACCTGCACACACACACACACATACAAAGTAAGCAAGATTTGTAAAGAATTATAAAGAACCAAGTATGCTTATATTTATGTGTGAAAATAACACTCAAGAACTCATCAGTTTATAAATGAACTTTTTATAAAAAAAAATCAATAAAATTCCAGGGCCACTGAGATGACTCAGCGTGTATGAGCATTTGTTGCCAATCCTGGCAACCTGAGTTCCATCTCTGACACACACGTATGGGACAGATGATAGAAGACAGACAGACAGGCAGACAAGCAGAAAGACAGACAGACAGGCAAGCAGGCAGACAGAAATGTAACGTTTAATTCAACAAGGCAGGTACCACTCTTCTAAGATAAATAAAGTGAAATTCTTAACCTATCACCTCAGGAAAAAAATTCTCCTTCTTCTATTAAACTTATTCATATGTGTTATATTTCTTATACATTGAATAACTGATATAATCTAGATATCAATGGCTTTCCATGTTTAGTCTGGACCTTACACTGGCGGTTCTGCAGTGATGTCTCATTCAGATCTGGAGTCCTTTTTCAGTCTGGTGAGGGTGTTCCTACTCAAGATTGTTTTTAAAAAAAAAATTGACTTCTAAAAATGAAGTAATTCTGCCACGCACCAAAAGAAATTATATCGATATTTTATAGTCATTTTATAATCAATACAACTGTTTAAATACGCCCTTCAGACAAAAATTGATCCCCCCCCAAAAAGTAATCCAACAGCCTCTGATGCAGTCGGTTTTTCCTCTTCACTTGATGTTAGTCCCCCAGTTCACTCAAATCCTAAAACAAAACAAAACAAAAAAAAGAACAAATATAATTTGGCACAAAGTCAAAACTTAGTCCCGAATCTCTCTTTAGTATATAGTTAGATTTTGCAGAAAATATGGTTCCAATCATGATTTGGTTTAGATTTATGCAAAGAGTTTTTATGAGAATTAGTGGGTGTTAAGACAACTACTCCATGCATACTGATTGGTGATTATGCCGGAAGACGCACCAAGTCTCCCACAGCTGGAAACCTGCTAACGTGGTAAGACAATAGTTTGAACTGCTGCTTCCTTATGAATTTCTTTTCTATTTTCCTATAGTGCTGCTCCTCACTTAATTATTTTAGAGATGCATCATTTAAATTAATTTTCCTTTAAAATCTTACATATGAGAAATGAAGAAGACACATCACTAGCCCATATAATTCACATAATTCCCAAGGGCTTTATATTCTTATCTCAAAGTGGAAATAGATAACATACTGGAGACTAAGCTGGTGCGTCTAAGTTACGTAAGTGAATTTAAGATATGTTCGCCTAAGTTCCCTGGCTACTGGTCCCGGGCTCCCCATGCTGGGATTACAAATACCGTCCCGGGTTTTATATGTGAGTGCTGGGATCAAGCTCAGATGTTCAGGGTTGGCAGGCAAGCACCTTACTGACTGATCTTTTCCACCAAGCTGTCCATACTCTCTGAGAAACACAGCTCTCAGATTAGAATCAGCAGTAGTTGGAATCTGAACTCTCCCTTGAAGTTCAGGGATGTTTGACCCACAGCAGGTGTGCTGTTTGGAGAGAGGTTGGAAACTTTAAGAGGTAAGATCTCTCTGGATGAACGAGGTAAGTGGGGTCATGCTCTGAAGGAGATGAAAATAAATGAAATTTATACTCTAGCAATGCTGAAGCATGCATGGGCAACCCATATATCGTGGTTCTGTTGAACTTGTCCATATTGGGTTTCATGGTCTAAGTCGATGAGGACGACTGACCAGGTCTTTTCCCAAGAGGCTAACAGATCTCATTACAGATGGTTGTGAGTCACCATGTGGTGGCTGGGAATTGAACTCAGGACATTTGGAAGAGCAGGCAGTACTCGTAACTACTGAACCAAAATCTCGTCCTCTCTCTCAACTTTCTGTTCAGCATGAAACGGGCTGTTTTGGCATGCCTTCCCCACTATGATGTACGGAAATCTCCGAAATGGTAAAGCGAAATAAAACCTTCCTCCCTTGTTCCCTTGTTTCCTGTTTAGTAATTTGTCACAGAGAAAAAAAAATGGCAGTTACCTCTTCACAGGTTCTACCTACCATATATGTTTCTAGACTATATTTATAATCACAGTGGGGCTTCAGGCATTCAGCATAAGAAGGTAAGGGGAGGGCTGGAGAGATGGCTCAGAGGTTAAGAGCATTGCCTGCTCTACCAAAGGTCCTGAGTTCAATTCCCAGCAACCACATGGTGGCTCACAACCATCTGTAATGGGGTCTGGTGCCCTCTTCTGGCCAGCAGGCATACACACAGACAGAATATTGTATACATAATAAATAAATAAATAAATAAATATTAAAAAAAAAAAGAAGGTAAGGGGAACTGAATGTAATAAACACTCAATTCATAACAGTACAATAAATTCACTCGGGTGCCAGGAAACTGAAGATATCTGCTAAGAGCCATGTAAATTAGCTTGGGAGCATTTCTTCCCACCACAGTCCAGTCTTCAGATGACTGTAGCTCTAGTCAATGTCTTACCCTCATGAAAGGTTCTGAGTCAATTGCCTTAACTGATCCTATATACCATATCTTACCCATAAAATGTGTGAGAAAAATAAGCATTTTCATTTAAGCTGCTAAACACTGTGGTGATTTGGGACAGCAGTAAGAAACGAACAGAAATTGGCACCAGTGTTGGTAAAGCCAGATTCACACACCAGGTTATTCTGGTTATTAAAGATTCTTTCCCATTCCCGTGATGAATCTCCAATATTTGCTTAAAGGCTTATTAATTTGTGGTGGCATTTTATGCATACTACCCAGCTTATCCTCACAGTAACTTTGAGATTTGCCTTATAACCTAAAAGTGTAATTTATACTTAAAAAATAAATGTTGAGGGGCTGAAGATGAGAAGATGACTCAGTGGTTAGAGGCTTTTGCTGCTCTTGCCAGCGGTTCAAGTTCAGTTTCCAGTGTCCACTTGGCAGCACTCAATCTTCAGTTACTTTAGTCCAAGGGTATCTGGCGCCCTCTCTGGCCTCCACAAGCTCTGCACACATGTGGTGTTAAATACACATGCATGCAAACAAAGTACTCATACACATAAAAAGAAATATTTTTAAAAATTGCTTTCACTTTGTTACTCACATACATTTTTCTATCCAAGTTATATGACACTTATTGCTGAAGAGAAAATAAACACCGGACAGACAGGGAACAAATACTGTGCCAAAGTAATGATGTCATCCAAAATCCAACCTAGGGAACCAATGAGTTTATTGGAGTCATTTACAGCATTTGTACGAGACGTTACCTACATGAGTATAGATGCCTGAAGGGCTGCTGCACTACTGAAAGAGCTCAGAGCATGAGTTGATGATTCATAAGAACTAGTGACCTGCAGGCAGCTGAATCTATGAAAGAGCCTCCCCTCCTCAGTAGTCTTTATGGCTTATATAACTTTATGAGATGTGACCTTGTGAATATTGTAAGTTTCAGGGACATCCTGAGACTTGGGAATTCTTTGGTTCTTGAGTCTGAATGAGCATTTCTTCAGAACTTCCTGAGTCTTAACTATCTTCTGCCTATAATGTAATATTTTAACTAAGAGGAATTGATATACAACATTCTCATAAAGCTCTCTAATCAGGTCTCAGGACTTTAGCAATTTAGAAACCAAGTAAAATGATGATTTTAAGTATATAGACTGTGATACCATAGATTAAGAAAGTCCTAGGATGTCTGAAGAGTTTAGTAACTATGAACTAAAGACAAGACACAACATTTTAGAGTACAGGTCAGCAGGGAAAATGTAGAGCTCAATAAAAATAATAATAATAATAACAATAATGAAAGAAAAATGAGTGCAGATCAGAACCCTAAGCTTATTGGTTACTTCGGTAAAGCATCATACAGCCTATAAAAATAAAAACATACCTGTATTTTTAATCTGTATTTGATAATTTTTGACATTTATATAGTAAATATTAGTCTTTTCACACACTCACCATCTCTCATACCCTTCTCTCTCTCCTGCTCTAAGCCTTCTCAGCAAGGCTCCCTCCTACTTTTATGTCTTCCTTTTATTTGTGGTCCCCTGAGAGTAGTAAGCATTTCTTGCTCAAGCATGGGTGGGAGGCTATCTACTAAAGTAAGGACAACTTATGGATGGTTAAAACAGCATTGACTATATGATACTTCTCCCTGACCCTATGAGCTTTAACTTCCAATAGTCCCTCAGAGAGGACTATTCCTCATGGACCTCTCACACGTGGTGTGGAGTCAAATCTTGTTCAGGTTCTGTGCAGATAACCTCAGCTGCAGTGGGTTCGTTTATACAAAGGGTATGTCATTTCCAGAAGACATCCTTATGTTGCCTAGCTCCCTACTCTTCGGCTTTGTGTCCTTTCCACTCCCTCTTCTGGGATGTTCCCGGAGCCCTAGAAGGGTGATACAGATATCCCATTTAGGGCTGCGCTCTCCACTATCAATTATTCTCAGCACTTTTACCCATTACTGGGTTTCTGTAGTGACCACTCCCTGTACTACGAAGCTTCTCTGATGAAGGCTTGGGACAGCACTAATCTTAAATGACCAACCATAGCTAGGATCAAGGTATAGATACATTTCTTACTTCAAACAGAAATTTCTATTTATTAACACGACAAACACATCTGAGTTTAGAACTCTAATGTCTCTGGCCAAGTTATATTAACTATTAGTATTGACATTGAAAGGTCAGTTCATCCCATTATGCCTCATTCACTGTCTAGTGTCTCAAGTGATCTCTCCTAGTGAGTTGTCTATGGACCTTTACTGCAGACAGTTTTCTTAGAACAGAGCCCACATGCCTGCCCAGCGCCAGTGCTTAGACATTAAGCTGAGTAGTACTGAATCAGCCTATTCAGGCAACCAGATTTGATGAGCTCACCCAACTTCCGTGCTGCCCTTAGTTTTTGTCTTCCCCTTGAAGACGTGTGCACTTCTCAACTCTGTACTGTACAACTGCTAAAAAAAAAAAAAAAAGCCACTAGACCCACTAGACCCTCAGACTCTCCTCTGTCCTCAAGTGCTTCTGCCCCACTTTTGCCTAACATGGAATAACAATTCATTTTCTCAGAAATCGTTTGTTTTCCTGAGAATGGCAACAAAAGGCAATTCTTTCGGACAATCCAACTCATCTGGTATTCCCGAGACTACTGATTAAGCATTGTCTTCATTTTAAAGTGCCCTCTGCTAGAGCCATGATGTAGGAAGGAAAATAGCTCCAGTGAACTCGCCTCTTGGGTTTCAGGTTTTCATATCTCATAACACAAAAAGTCAGATATAATCAAAAGTTATGCTGAAAAGTCCCTTGTAAGAGACTCTTTGGATGATTGTTATTAAAATTACCATTAAATAATAATCATAGTTTCACAATAATATCTCTTGCTGTAGGAGGCAGGAAAGCACTGAGCACTCAAGGAAGAACAGATGCACACTCCCACCATACATTCACTGAGAGTCACAGACATGGGAATAGAATCCTGAAATCACTTACTAGTTCTCTCCCCCTCCTTCATTATGTCTATAAACACTAATTCCTAATGTTGTCCCAAATGTTATTGATTTATATGGTCATAGATAAACACTCCAAATATATGTTGGATCCCTTGAGAAGAAGGGAAACACTCTCCCCTTGATTTCAGCTAAAAGTAGTCATACATGAGACTTACTCCAGGGAATAAAGGATGACACCAGTCTAGAAATACAAACAGAACAAAGGGGTTATTTGCATAATAGACTATGTATTAAACTGATTCAATGCATTTAAATATGTATCAGTGTCAGTTGCCATTACTTATTGCATTGATAATATAAAGCCTGTCCTGAAAACCTCAAATCTATATCTAAAACATAAAAGATATATAATGATTTATATAAAGATTTATATATATATAATGATTATATAAAGATTTATAATCTTTCTGCCTAGGTTTTAGCAACCTACACCTTCATGTTGGAAGAAAGGCAATCAGATGTTAATTGTATTGTTGGAAGGAGAGCCAAATAAACTGACCATGTCAGTTTAGAAAGAGAGTGACTGTTCACATCGGCTCAGATTAGGCACCTGATAAAGACCCTAAAGGCGCCTTGGGAAAGAGGCTCAAATGACCAACAAGTTATATGGACTCATGGTGACTTCATTTTCTGCCAGTAGTCTTGTAAAATTATATGTCTAAAAATGAAAGGTTTCATTGCAGGACAGATGGATATGCATAGTGGGAAGTCATATAGCTGTCCACACAAAATGCATGAACAATTGCTGGGTTTTGTAGGACTCCACTTGAAGATCTCACACACAATTACTTCCTGAGCAATAAAAACAAGGGAACAACTTGCCCTATATTGTCTTTCAAGACAGATGAATGTGTACAGAGCACGTCCATTTACAATTAGCTTGGATGTGCTTGCTATGCCTCTCACCAGGATTCATTAGTGCACCCGTCTCAGGCTCTTGCAAGTTGTGAAGAGAATGACTGTGTCCACTGCCTTGGTCCCGGCCATCTGTCAATTCAGTCCACCTAGAACAATGGCTAAGTGTTAGTATAGATTCTTTTTAACACAAGATTGAGTTAGTGGTTTTTTTTGCTATCATTTGAATATGCTCCCTGGTCCCCACTCCAAGTTCATCTGTGAAAACTGCTGCCTACTTGATATTTGCAAGTGGTGCTGTGGACAGCTTACTTGGGTTAGGTGATGTGTGAGGCTGGGGCTTGCTTCAATGGTGGTATTAGTGGCTGTGATGGAAAAACAGAGAGAGTTACCCTCTCTCACCTTGAAACGAAGTGGCAAGAAAGCCCTTGCTTGCCAGATGCTAGGTAACACCTCGATGCTGAACTTTTCAGTTTTGGGATTATGGGAAATGAATCTCTTCCTTTCTGAAATAACGAGTCGATGGTATTCTGTTTAACCAATAGAAAGTGGTTTGACAGCCTCCAAATCCCAGTCTGAAAAACAATGGAAGAACTGGGGGTGTGATTAAGTAGTAGAAAACATGCCTAGCACGCATATGGGGGCGAGGAGGGAGTATTACTTAGAAGGTCAACACATCAGAATCCAGAGTAATAGATCTCCAAACTAGCATTTAATAATTAAACAGTGGAAATAAAAAAATTGAAAAGATGTCTCTCTACCTCTGCATAAACCTAAAAAGGCATATTTTAAATTTCCGTTTAGCCAACATTTGAATACAAAACGTTTAGACTAAGTGCTTTCTTACTTCAGCTGAAAAACTGTAAACAGTAGTAAGCTACTCAGTATGGAACCACCAGATCTCCATGAGAAGATAAGTAGGTACAAGATGACTATGTCTACACACACATACATGCATATTTTTGAACATTTTATATAAAACACACATGACATTAAATTTATAAGTAATAATAAAACCTACAGTTATCAATTGTAAATTCCATATGTTTATAATTTCAGTGTAACTTGGAGTTCTTTAAATCTATTGTATTTTGTATTTTTACTGCCAACAGCACTATATTGAAGAGTACACAATTTATAAAAGAAGTTGCAACATTAGCAAAGAACATAGCTATGACATAAATATTAGCTGATAATTCTTGTTCATGTGAAAGGGGAAGGCAAAGGTAAAATAAAGAAGACATATGCAGAATTTCTTCATTCAGCAATGGCATGAATGACTTTTCTAAAAGTAATTTGTAACAGTAGACGGTAACTTTTTCTTGTGTTTTGATGTTAATCACAAATTAATAGCTACAGATAAAGTTTTAAGTTTACTCACCATTTAATATTTTCTTTAACACTTCTGAAATGTAGACCAACAATCAGTAAGACGTTAAATCAGGGACTCATTTACCTCAGTTGCTAATAGCAAAAGCATAAAAACTCCCACCTGGCCAATTTAATGCTCGCAGCATGAAGTCACTTAGGAACACGTTTGCAAGAGATGCAGTAGTGTGCTATCAGCAGCTGATGGGTACGATGTCCACAGCAGAGGTTACAGCTAAATGGGATCATTAAGAAGTGAGGAGTTTTGTATCCTGAGTACCTTTAATTTAAAGTAAATTGTAAGTTTATGTAACTTTTTCTTTTTAGAGACAGAATCTCATTTTAAAGCCTAAGACTAACTTTAAATTCACAATCCTCCTGCCTCGGCATCCTGAATGCTGGGATTACAGGACTATGCAACTATACCTACATACTTTTTTAAACAACCATGTGTTTATTACCTGGCTCATACGTTTCAACACTTTTGCGTCTCTAAACTGAAAAGTGCCCAACCGTATCTGTCACAGTCAGATATTACTATTTCCTAGTCACATAACAACACCTCACCAGCAGCCGTGTCAGCTCAAGGTTGAACGTCAAGCAACTACTGATGGCCCATGGTCTTTGTCCTTGCAATCTTTGGCAAAAGCGATGGACCACTGCTTTGCAATCCTAGCACTAAGAAGATACATCTGTGGTTTATGTGGTTGTTTCTCCTTGTTCACGCAGTGCTGGGACATCATTTCTAAAATGTCTCATGATAATTTTTCTAATAGCTAGCCATAAATTCCCTGAGTGAAGTGCTTATGTTCACAATATTCCACTTTTTCACTGTATTTTCAAGATTGAAAAGTGAAGTAGAAACAAACTTTGATCTGACTGACAATATGATGACAGGGACTGAAAGCATGTTTTTAGGACACGTTCTCAAAATTGTAGAAGCGGAACAGCATCTCGTTTGGAAAATCCATTTACTCAAAATGGGATTTACATGGTTACGTTCCAAACTACTTTGAAACTTTAACCTAGAATGTTCAACTTTGATGCTGTCTATTTGATTGCAATGCATGCTGGATAAACTGTAGATTGCTATGTCAACATGTAAGCATTTTTGAGGTTAATAAGCAGTCATTTAATATCTATAAACTTCCAATCATCTTTAACATGAGATAACTAATGACCTAAAGCAAAACTTGCTGTTAAACAAAATGAAAAACCTTTCACCCGAAACCTACATATAATCAAAACAACGTAGAAAAAAAACTATTTAAAAGGATTATAATCTGAATTTTAGCCTAGCAACATTATGAGTCATCCGACATTCTAATGTTTAGCACCTGAATTTAATATCTAGCTACCCATATTCAATAATTCTGAAGTGCTAACTTTGAGTATTTCTACATTTTTACTGAACAGTGGTCTCTCATTGGGAGATTGAAGTCCCCTGATTACATCTACACAGTATTCCAGCATGGTTCCTGAGGATCCACTCTCCATGACCTAATCCCCCCACACACACCTCTCACAGTGATGATACGATGGGAATCATTCATAAGAGAATGAATCGTTTCAGATGCCAGATGATGAAGTAAGCAACACTACTGCAAGGCGATCAGTGCGTCACTTAGGGTTCAATTATCCATTTGGCCCCGAATTAACACCTGGTATCATTGACACAATGATTACATCACCACCAAAGCTCAGACTGGAAACTGTGAGTTTAAACCATAATTTGTCTCCATCTTCCTACACTACTGGCTTTCTAGTTATCATTTCCTTTCTGCTCCCTCATTTCTATCTGTTTATTGCTTACACATGCTGATAGTCTGTATCTTAGTTAGATCCCACCAAATAGTCTTCCACACTGCTTACAGTTGCCATTAAAATAGATTCTAAACCAATCTTTTAAATACTGCATTTCTTTTATAATTTGTGCATGTGTGTGTCTAAGATATGAGTGTGAAGGGAATCGGAGAATCAGAGTGTGCAATGTATATGTGTGGAGGTCAGAAAGCAGTGTTGTATAGTCGGTTCTCTCCTTCTCCTTTGTATGAATTCTGAAACTTGCACTCAGGTGGCCAGGCAGCCTTCACGTCAAATGTCTGGACCAGCTGAGCCATCTTTCCTGCCCAATTCCGAATTTGTTATCTTTGCCAATGGGAATCTGTAAACCCTTCCTTATCTATTCAGAGCATCACATACTTGATTTCCCCAGATGTTAAATCATTAATCTTGTCTGGATGTATTTCAACATCAAAGCTCCTACTTTAATAAATTTACATGACAACTAACAATAAATCCTCAGATGCCCACCCTTTTTTTGGATCACAACTTGACAGAATCCCTCATCTGAAGCTGATACACACACCTCTTCTGCATCACAGAAACAAAGGAAACATTTAGGGGATTAGATTTACACAGAGACAGCAAGAAACCTTCCTTTTATACATTTTGCATTTTCCTGAGCACATGCAATAAATTTATAGTTCTGCAGGTTAACAGAAAACATGGATGCTATTATACATCCTGCTTTGTTCCTTGTTTTTCTTCAAATATCTAAAGCCTCAAAGTTTTTTTTTTTTGTAAAAGAACGTTGCTGCCACCAATTGAGCATATTCGCCCAATGCAAGCAGGATTCTTTTATATATAAATTGATGCTGACGATGAAGATGAAGGAAAGATATACATCCTTTTATCCCTGATCCTAAACATTAGCCTGAAATCCATTCCTTATCAGTAATGTCACACAAGCATCCAAAGAAGTGAGAACTCCGCATCCTGGTATTACTAATGGCAGTACTACCTCTGGCAACCTTTAATTGATTTGTAGTAATAGAAAACGACTCCTGTGTTTGTTAGAAAAGGGAACTTATTTTATTCATTCAAAGAAGCAAACAAGCTTAGATCAGAGGCTCTGTGCCAACAAGGTCACCTTACAAAATGCAGTTTGACCTGGTCATTGAGCTGGGCTGACTGGCAGCCTTTGAATTGATTATTATTATTCGGGTTGGAAAAGCAATGTCTTCTAAGCTTGTTCTCAATCATGAATTATTGGGGGGGGGAGACAGAGAGAGAGAGAGAGAGAGAGAGAGAGAGTGCTTCCCCACAGATTTTGGCAACACATTAGAATAACATTGGTAGAATACACACTCCAAAACCAAACCTCAAAATAAATCAGAATATTTGAGCAACACAGCTTTCTTGGATAAGCTTGTGGGAGTTAAAGGTGATCTCCTTAAAATGTCTTCAGAAACATTCAAAGAAAACCCTGAGGACCTTTGAGTATATTGTGAGGTTTGAAGAGTGTGGCACCTGCTTTCAGTGCAAGAAAACATCCCCTGTCCTGACGTGTTGAACCCGGCTACCCTGTGTGATTTTCTTAACTACTCAGCATAGGTGGTTTGGTCAGATGGGCTCTTGCTGAAGAAGACTGCTCTTTGACAACAGTAAGGAAAATAATTCCAGCTCACGTTTACTCCACACTTGCCCTGCACAGCCTGAAATCTTTGCCTTGAACCAAAAATAGCTTCACTAAGACTCCTCAGACGTGACCTACTTTGTTAATTTCCACGACTAATACTTTACCCTAACAGTGCAAATGTGAAATTTTTTAAGTAAAATTACTATATATGTGAAGTTTTTCATCTGTCTAGTTTAGTATTTGTAGTACATAAATGGAAACAATTTAATACAGGAAATGATGATGCTTTTCTGATAATTATCCATATGTTTTACTTTTCTCTTTGGAAAGTTAATATTAGACTTCTTCTGATGTCTGAAAAAGATGGTCAGTATGGTAAGAAGTCTATGCAGGTAAAGGTTCTTGCTTGAAGATACGAATTGAAACCCCCGGATCCATATGGTGAAAAACTATGATTTCCACAAGTTATCAAATAGCCTCCACACAAGAGCCATGGCACACTGGCCACACACACACAGGCATAAACTCAGGTTTTTAAAGACTTGCCCACCATCACTACTTGCGAAAATGAGTTAATTCTTTACTTTCCTCGCTTCTTGGGACCCTGCCCTAGCACTAATATCCCAACCAGATTAATCCCTAGTCAAGATACTCTGTTCCAAATCTAACCCTAATTGATCTGCCTATCCCAACAGGAGAGGATTTGGTCTGCCCTCTAGTGAGAACTCGGGAATCTTTTAAATGAAGTGAACACTGACGACTCGAGCTGATTAAGTCTGGCAGTGGCAATAAAGTAGTTGAGTTCATGTAATATTCTTAGTCATAGAGATGCAATTTCCTCTACCTTCCATAGAGATAAAAGAAACAAAGAAGGAAATTAGTAAAAATTAATTTGACATAAGAAAGAGCTGTGAAACTATATACAAGGCAAGACACCCCACTAGAGATCAGTTAAGATAGAAAAAAATAGAAACGACTATTCCCAGGGAACAAAGTGGTCAGCTACAGACAGCCTTGACGACTGGGGAGCATGAGGAAGACTGCTTGGATGCCCAATGGGAAAATCAAAACCTAAAGAGAATGGATTCTGTCTTTCTAAGAATTCAAGAGAATAGGTATGTGATTTGGGTTCCTGACAGACTTCAGATTACCAGTGGGAGATAAAGGACCCATATGGGTGTGGTTTCCAGTCCAGAGGACAGACTCAAATTACGACTAGCTCAGGAATACAGACAAAATATTTCTAGGGTATTTTCATGATTAACTAGGGGCCATTTTAAAGGTGGGTGGGGTTCTGAAATAGCAGTGCCAAGGTCAGCCCCAGTAGTCAACATACTTGAGAGAATGAAGGAGTCAGCAAGGGAAGGGTGAGCCAGGCATGATGGTTGGGAAAATCTTACAGCATGACCGACTAGCAGCCAAAGTGTTTTATGCAGAATTCAATGAACAAGGATAGATTCATGTTGTTCCAAAATATAGATCATATCATATTTGGTTTGGGAATTTGTTTCACTTCCTCTTGCATATCTTTTATTCATCACTGATAAACCATGACAGAACAGAGTTATCTTTAACAATCACTTTCTATCAAGGGCAATCATCACTGATAAACAGTTATGTTTTATGACTGCTTTTGCTCATCAATTCCATAACCCAGTTTTTAAGAATCTAGAGACATATGACAGCCTCTTCTCATACAAGTAGCTTTTGTAGCTTTAAGGGTGCTAGACCAAACAAAATCTCCAAACCAGATCTCCAGGCAGATTGCCATGTCCTAAACAATGTATTATTAACACTTAGTAGTCAGAGTGCACAAGAAAAAAACCTTAGGCCAAAGCGGCTGCAATTATTATTTAATTCCTTGCATAATACAATGTTTACATTTTATATCGTTATGGAATTGGTTTATAGAGCTAATCTTGGCATTCTTTAGTTCTTTGGTCACATGATATCACAGTGGCCTTATGGGAACTAACTTTTCTAGGAAAAGGAGGTCCTCTTACCTCATTCTTTTGTCATTTTTCTACACCATTATATTTTCATCAGTGCGAGTCTCTGTGTAGTCAGAGATGATTCCAAAAAATCTAACTTTGTTATGATATATGCCACATAATCAACTTAGCGTATAGTGGGAAGAGGCTTGTGATCTAATCTGCAGCCAACTCCTGTTGACAGCGAAGCTTGTTGACCCTTTTAAGCTCACTTTGTTTCCGAGTAAGCACAGGGACAGATGCTTCAAGAATATTCCATGGTCTCATAAAGAGACCTCTGTCTTCTTTATGTGTATCACAACCTCCAAGGCGTAAGAAAGACCTTCAAGTAGATAAGGATACTTCCCCAAAATGGAGGGGTAGTATGTTCAAGATTTTCCAGGGGAAGCTTAGAAGTAATATTCCTGGGAGAAGGCATAAATTATTTGTAAGAAATTTTCCACCAACCCAATCTCCCCAAATTATACAAATGTTAAAAGTATGCAACAGGCAGTGTTGCATGGCACCAAAAGATAGCATGGCAGCCATTGAACAGCTTAACTTTGCTGCATTTTTGAGCAGCTGTGCTGGCTTTATAACTTTTGCCACTCCCATCAGATACGGCTGTGCCATAGCCGGTATAACTTCTACTGAGGCCCTATTGAAGCTTCAGACACCAGGGATAGAAATGAGTAGTTTCCACAGCCACGTTGTTTCTTCACCTCCACCCCCTCCCTACCAAGCCAAACCCCACATATCTTGAAAGTGTGTCTTCTCCCCAAGCCTGACATATCCTTATCATCACAAACTGGAAGTTTCCGTAGAAACAGTTAGTTTGGCAAGGTGAAAGGAAAGAGGCATTCTCTTGACTATCTGTTGTCATAATTAATAAACATACTAAGTCTAAATCTTGTCCTCTAACCGAATAAACAGTCAAAAGAGTTCCATTCAATAAGCTCATGGTCTATCTTGCAGCCAAATTGAAGTGTTAGTGATACCAATTCTTATGAGACTGTCTTCTATAGCCTTCATACTGAAGTTCTAAGTTAGTAAAAAAAAAAAAAACTTAGCCTTGAATATTTCCATAATGGTTTAATACATTTGATGGTTTAAAGTATGAAAGATCAGAGCTTACAATTAAATCTTAGTTCTTGAAGGTGTAAAACTTCCTTCGTACCAGGAAGAAAGAGATGGTCTCTCCGATACTGCTAGAGAGCTGACAGTTTCAAAGGTTTGCAATTGCGTTCCATGAAGAAGGAAGAAAGCACAGAGAAACAAATATTTATCTGTGTTCCTCGGGACAGTTAACGGCCACATGGAACATCTGCACTGGCTCCTCAGCATCTCTCAGGGCCCGTGAACTGGCATCATTAGCCAACAGGCCCCAGTGACAGCAGACTGCTGTGGGCTTTGACGAGCCTGTGGGGTCTGGCAGTACAGCGTTCTTGCCCTTACAGGTGGTTGTCATTTTGTATTATGCAGAAAGGCTGCCAGGCATATACTGCTGTGCCATTTTTCTGGGCCATTTCTCTGCTGCCCTAAAAATTCTGTGCATTCATTCTGGAAAGTGCTTGGAAGTATAAAAGAAAAAAAAATATATCTTCTAGACTTTCATTACATATCTTGCTTTAGCAAATACTTAAAGTGGAAAATTCCAAAATGAACTAATGGTCAAAATTCCAAAATGATGACCAAATTTTCATCATAAAATTTCAGCTTTATTAGCTACAATATTTTAATTGACAATCCTTCAAAGATTTGAGGATTTTTGTATTGTGATATGGGTGAGCTGGGATAAATTTGACCACTGCGCTTGATGGATAAGTTTGGTCCAGAATGGTCCAGTAAGTACTGAATGGAATGCCTGATGTATAAGCACATTTTTTATTAATCAGTTTATTGATTTTTCCCAGTTCAATCACACTCTCCCTTTCCTTCCTCCTCTCCTCCCAATCACTCTCACAATCACCCCCCCCCGACTCTGGCTGCCATTCACTCCCTCTCCTTCCCTTCAGAAAAGTTCAGGCCTTCCATGTTATCAGTCAGCCATGGGATATCAAGTTGTAACAAGACTAGTTACCTCCTCTCCTGTTAAGGCTGGATAGGGCAACTCAGCAGGAGGAAAAGGTCCTAAGAACAGGAACAGTATCAGAAACAATTCCTACTCCCTCTGTCAGGAGTCCCACAAGAAAACCAAGCCATGCAACTGCAACACATGTTCAGAGGACCCAAATCAGTCTCAAGTTCTCTGGTTGGCAGTTCAGTCTTGGTGAACCCCCATGATCCAAGGTCAGTTGACTCTGTGTGTTTTCACTTGGTGTTCTTAACCCCTCAGTCTCCCATAATCCTTCTAACCCCTCTTCCACAAGATTTCCCAAGGCCCGCCTAAGTTTGGCTGTGGGTCTCCACATCTCTTTCCATCGATTGTTAGGTAAAACCTTTCTAATGACAATCAGGCTAAGCAATGATCTAGGTATAGAAGAATATCAGTAGGAATCATTTTATTGACTTTTTAAAACTTTTTATTCATTTTGCATACCAACCACAGTTCCCCTTCTCCCATCTACCCTCTTCCCCATGACACCCCCATCTTCTCCTTGGAAGAGATGCTTCTCATGGGGAGTCAACAAGACAATAGTCAACATCAGATTAAGTGGAGAGGAACTTAAAGCAATTTCAATAAAATTGGGGACAAAACAAGGCTACACTTTCTCTCCATAGCTATTCGATATAGTATTTGAAGTTTTAGCTAGAACAACAAGATAACTAAAGGATATCAAGAGGAATCAAATTGGAAAGGAAGAATCCAAAGTATCATTATTCACAAATGATATGATAGTATACATAAGAGATCCCAAAAATTCTACCAGGGAACTCCTGCAGCTGATAAACACCTTTAGTGAAGTGGCTAGATACAAAATAAACTCAAAAAAACTCAGTAGCCCTCCCATATACAAATGATAAATGGACTTAGAAAGAAATTAGGGAAATAACCCCCTTCAAAATAATTACAAATAATATAAAATATCTTGGTGTAACTCTAACCGAGCAAATGAAAGAACTGTATTCCAAGAACTTTAAGTCTTTGAAGAAAGAAATTGAAAAAATATATCAGAAGATGGAAAGATTTCCCTTGTTCATGGATTTTTTAGGATTAAGATAGCAAAAATGACCAACCTTCCAAAAGCAATCTAGAGAGTCAATGTAATTCCCATCAAAATTCCAACACAAATTTTAAGACGATGTTCTTTTCATTTATAGTATTAGTCAGTGCTGGACCCTGTGTGCTGCAATACTGACCTTACAGGCAACAAGTTCCCTGGTACAGGAGTGGCCCAACTGTTATGAGGTCTGTTCCACAGGAAGAAATCCTATGACTAGCTCTGTAATTTTGTTCCAAAGTCCATAGCTGCAGAACTCAAAGGCATACGGGAGGACCTGCTATTATTACTTTGCTAAAGGGGTAAATTACCATGGACATATTTATGCTTTAACCGACATATGAGCTGCTCTCAGCCTTGGTCAGTAAACATCTTTGTGCAGTGGACATCAGTCAACAAAGTGATATCTCATCTTATACAGGCTACCAATACAAACGTTTATTGGGATTTTTGTTTGCTAATTATTTTCTACGTATTTGTTTGCACATCTTTAACTGGGTATGCAGTATCTTTGAATGCTGAATGGATCTATGGGAAGAAAAAGAATCTTGAGAGAAATAATAAATCATTTACAAGGAAATTATTAGAAGTGCAAAATATAAAGTAACTTTCATGGTCAACGCAGTTGTTAATCATTCTTTTAGCATAGTGACACACTATATTAAATAGTATAGTGCAAGCCAGAAAAAAAAAAAACAGAGCTAACAAGAAGACATAATTTACTATAGTGTGGGAAATGATGAGATGATAAAACAAATAAAAACCATACTTTCAATGACTAAGAGTAAACACTAGCTGACTTTGTAGCACCTCATTCAGGGGTACAGGCTATTAAGGAGTTGGCAAAAAATAATCACTGTCTATTCTGTTGTACAAATACTGGGATATCAATCAAGTTCATTGCTTTTAAATGATGTTTATTTACTTTCTACCAGACATGTAATGGGCATGGGTATTGACAATCATCATGCTTTTGATGAATAATTACAGCAAAAGATGGGATCTTAGTTAAAGAGCATAGAATAATTCTGAAAGGACATGTATTCAATTAGAAGAATAAAGATAAAATGTATCAGGAGAAAGAATAATGTAGGCCCCAAAGTTAGCAAAACCATCTTTCTTTGGTAAATATTTGTTATAACCAAAAGCTACATGTTGACTTTCTAAGCGCAGTAGTGTAACTGGAAGGGGCTCCACCTTCAGGAGGATGACATTGATGCTCAGAGAAATCTTCCGTACTGGTACTGTCCATCCCGCCAAACGGGAGTAAAGACCATTATTCCAGCTACTTAGTCAGATTGTGCAAGCTTTATTTTCTGTCAGACAAGCAGTGTTTGAGAAAATAGCATCACACGTAGGAGACAACAAAGTTTATATAGCCCCAAAATAAATTTGCAATATTAGGGGATTTTTCAAGAGTTAGGGTATTTCCAGAGGAATTCTGGTCATATGGGAACTTGACTAAACATTTCAAAATTATTTGGCAGAACATCTGATGTTATCAGTGTGGAGGTTAATTATAGGATGTGGAATATGTCAACCTCCAGAACATGGGTCAAGACATGGTGAAATTCATGTTTTATCAAAAGCAAAAGTAAACTTACTTTGACTTTGAAATAAGATGGCTTTTAATCCTCGGATGGAGTCAGGTTGACCCATCCGTACATCTAGAAGGATGAACAGTAAGCGTATGAACTGACTCTCTATCCAAAGATGATTCAATCTAATACTTTTTCATCTAAAATGTACTTTCTATTGGTTAGAGAAACGGTTATACCATCCACCCTAACATACGATGTACCAGGCTGCAGAAGCTACAGAACTGAAGCAGAAGCTTAAATGATGCCCTTTGTGGAATTATTATATGGTTGTTATGAGGATAAGATCAAGTAAAAAAAATAAAGTGGAGGCCTGTTAGTAATCAACTGTTTTACCTAAAACAAGGAAAAAGAATCACTGTGAACCTCCAATGCCTCCCAAATAAATAGAAAATTGAAACAGACTGCAGTTATCACTTCACACAGGTTTGAAGTCACCTAGGTCAACAAGAATAAGTGCAAACACACATCTGAATACAGAGAAATGTATCTGCCTCACAGAAGCTACCATCTCGATTGAAAACACTCTGTGGCCTGTGCACTGAGATGCTGACATAGGCAGGATGTGAATTCAAGCCCAGCCTGCACCACACAGTGAAACCCAGGACCGCTTTATTTTCCTAGCAAAACCATGCCTCAAGACAAACAAAGATTCATTTTCTTTGCTTTCAACTGTCTTAACTTCATACTTAGAAACAATTTGGACATTTTCAGGAAAACAAGACAATTTGTTTTTCAATTAAAAAGAAACAGGAAAGCTAGGGCAAAAAGGAATTACTTTTGTTCTTCTAAGCCTCTGCAGTCTCTTCCTTCCATAGCATTTCCTTTCCTTCTCATCTTAGCACATGTCCCTGTGAAAATAAGAAAGTTATAGAAATGTATAAAAGTATTCTTTACTAAGAAAATCTTTCATTGAAAAACAAGTACTAGAAGCATTAAAATTAATCAGTGGGAAACCAATAAATTTCTTCCAGAAAGAGAAAAATATCTCTCAATTTTAACAGCCAAACAGCTGTCACTTCTACAGATACTTTTTTGTATAAAAAGTTAATTTTTTACTATTTTTAACTGAAATAGAATTTTATCACTTTCCCCCTGCTTTTCTTCTCTTCAGCCCCACTCCCAGCTACCCTCCTTCAAAGCCCCCAGACACCCCAACTGCCAACCTGATAGCTTCTTTTTTTATTTTTATTTTAATGAAAGTGGATTATTTTCTCAGACAATATATCCTACTTATGACTTTCCCTCCCTATATTCCTCCCAGTTTCTCCCTTCCTCCCCTCTACTTCTGGATCTACTACCTTTCTGTCTCTCATTAGAAAGTAACCTTAAAATGCAAATCAAATCAACTCAGATTTCATCTTACACCTGTAACAATGGCCAAGATCAAAAACACTGATGACAACTTATGCTAGAGAGGTTGTGAGGTAAGGAGAACACTCCTGCATTGCTGGTGGAAGTTCAAACTGGTACAGACCTTTTGGATATCAGTATAATGATTTCTCAGAAAATTAGGAAACAGCCCTCCTCAAGACACAGAGACAGCACTTTTAGGTATATACCCAAAGGATGTTCAATCGTACCACAAGGGCATGTGCTCGATTATGTTCATAGCAGCATTGTTGCAATAGCCAGAACCTGGAAACAACTTAAATGGCCCATGACTGAAGAATGGGTAAGGAAAATGTGGTACATTTATACAATGGAATACTACACAGCAGAAAAAGATAACTACATATTGAAATTTGCAGGCAAATGGATGGAGCTAGAAAACATCATATTGGGTAAGGTAACCTAGACCCAGAAAGACAAATATCATATAAGTAGTTTTTAGACATAAAGCGAAGAAAAGCTGCTTAAAAATCACAATCCCAGAGAACCTAGACAACAATGAGGACCCTAAGAAAGACATACGTGGATCTAATCTACATTGGTAGTAGAAAACTATAAGATATCCTAAGTAAATTGGGAGCAGGGGGACCATGGGAGAGGGCTGAAGGGGAGGCAAGGGGAAGGGAGAAGAGCAGAGAAAAATATATAGCTCAATAAAATCAATAAAAAAGAAGGAAAAAAGAAAAAAAACCTTAGTGCCTGTGCTAATGGTGTTCAGAAAGTTGTCTCCTGTGCCAATGTGTGCAAGGCTATTCTCCAGTTTCTCTTCCTTCAGGTTCAGTGTGTCTGGTTTTATGTTGAGGTCTTGATCCACTCGGACTTGAATTTTGTATAAGGTAATAGACATGGATCTATTTGCATTCTTCTACATGCTAACTAACATCCAGTTTGACTAGCACCATTTGTCGAGATGCTTTCTTTTTTCATTGAATTTTTGCTTATTTGTCAAAAATCAGGTTTCCATGTGTATGTATTTATGTCTGGTTGCCAATTCTAGTCCATTGACCATTATATCTGTTTTTATGCCAACATCACATATTTTGATATTTTGTTTCATTTTGTTTTGCTACAGATCAACTTGAAGAGGGATAGTGATACCTCCAGAAGTTTTTTTTTTTTAATATTTCAGGATTTCTCTTGTTTTGATATCCAGATTTAATCCATGTTGATCTGATAGGATGCAGGGGGTTGTTTTAATTTTCTTGTATCTGTTGAGGCTTGCTTTATGTCTGAGTATGCAGTCAATTTTGGAAAACGTTCCAGGAGGTTCTGACAAGAAGTTATACTCTATTGCATTTGAGTGAAATGTCCTGTAAATGTCAATTAGGCCCACTTGTTTCATAACATCTGTTAGCTACAGTATTTCTCTTTCCAGATTTTGTATGGATGACCTGTCAGTTGGTGGGAGTGGGGTATTTAAGTCTCCCACTATCAGTGTGAGGGTCAATATGTGATTTTTGATTAGTTTTGGTTTAAAGTCTATTTTTGTTATATATTAAAATGGCTACACCAGCTTGTTTCTTAGGTCCATTTGCTTGGAATATCTTTTTCCAACCCTTCACCTAAAGGTAATGTCAGTATTGCTATTGAACTGTTTCTTGGGTGCAGCAGAAGGATAGATTCTGTTTTTACATCTATTCAGTTAGTCTATGTCTTTTTACTGCGGAATTGAGACTATGATATTGAGAGATATCAGGGAGGAATAATTGTTGATTCCTGTTATTATTTTGTTGGGGATGGTGGAGGTGGGGATGTTTGTATTGGAGGGGGTAGGTGTGGGTTTTCATATGCTTGGTTTTAAGGTCATTTTCTTGTTTTTATTATCCTTCAGCTATGCTGAAATATTCAGCATCTGCTGTGGTAGGATAGTTGGGCTCTAGTGGAGACATATTGCCCTGTGTTTTGATGATGGTGTTTAGGCATCTGGATTTGGGTTGATTACATGTCTATTAGCTGATTTCTGGATTGATCTTCGTTGGGCTGGTCTCCCCATTGATCTGATGATCTCTGCACTGTGTCCTGCTGTGGTGTTTAAGGTTTTCTCCATTTCCTATAAAGAGAACTTTTTGATGTGGGTTGGCTACTACACTTATCTTTGGGTTTAAGGATAGACTTAGAATCATTTCCTACAGATATTGATCATAATGTGTCTCCATATTATAAGAATAAATTGGAGAACTGAGACGGTACTTTGAAAGAAAAACAAAGCCCAAAACTCTTCTTTGAATATTCAGATTAATTTCTGTATAATGTTAGAGGGAAAGGTGTTTATTATCCACATAATTGTCTCTTTGCAATTAGTATAAACTCTAATGCATATAAAAATGAAAACTGAGTGGGAATAGTGGCACATGTCTTTAATTCCAGTGGAAGCAGGCAGATCTCTGTGAATTGGGTGCCAGACCAGTCTAAACAGCTATTTTCAGTCTAGACAGAGCTGTATTGTGAGACACAGCTTTAAAAAATGAAAAAGGACATAAACTCGGTTGTTTCTGTTGTCTCTTTTGCTTTCAGAACAAAAATACAGTCCTAATCCAATACAGATGGCCCCCAGAGACACTGTTTAGAAAGGAGTCAGAGAGGAAACATTTCAAACCTTGAAATTTAATGGTATAAAAACCTAAGGAAATCAAATCTAAAGAGACAGAAAGAAGGTGAGTCTTGCTGTGATGGGGGAGGGACAGAATGAATACAAACATGGGGTATATTTCTTCTAGACAAGATTGAAATATTCCAAAGTTAGATTATGACAATGGCTGTATAACTTTAAATTTACTTAAAAAAATGCTGAATTATATACTTGAGTAACAAAATGTTATATAAATTATGCCTCAATAAAACGAAACATTTAATTATAGTCTTAAAAAAATATTCATTTAAATTCTGAAAATATTCCTTCCCTTTCCTATGTGAGAAATAAGAACAGTTCCCAAACAATAATGTTCTACAGCCATTTCTCTCCAGAAGGGAGGATCATCCACAACAACATTCATATCAGATTCCCTTCCAAAACTCTCCTTATTCAGTTCAACATCAAAATCTTGGCTAAAATCACAAGTTGTTGAAATTATCAGCTCTTATCTTCCTCTGTTCAACTAATAAAAATTTAAGAAAAGGTCAGTTTTAGGGTGAGACTGATCTTGGACCAGGAAAATGTTTGCTGTTAGCTGTGTTCAACCTCACCCATATGACAATTTATTTTAGGATTATTTAATTATTCTCTCTTGTAAAGCATCTTCAGACATGGGGATGTTAATACTCTGGAAAAAAAGGTTAAGTTTCAAGACTGACTTCCAGACTTACTTTGTATTTTCAGAGTTAGCTGTGATGGTTTCCTGGACCTGAAAGGTGAACCTTATATTTCACTTTCATATTATGGGCTGTATCAGGTTTGGCTAGTCATGCTCATCAATGAAGAGCTCCCTCATTTAATGGAACAGTCACAAAACCAATCATCTGAACAACATAAACAGAATGACTTTACTTTTCTGGTTTAGAGGAGATATACAGACATAGCCCATAACAGCTAAAAGGGTCTACCCAGAGGATAATTGTTTCTATAACAAATAATCTGGGAAAAACTTCATTTCTCAGACGAATAAATTTTACGATATAAGCAAGCAAACATCAAAGGCAGTTGTTCTTCAGCTGTATTATAAGCATATCCGACCACTTAAGAAAGTTTCATTTGCCATTTAGTTCGTAAGTAGAAGGGTAGCAAGAAATAACATGAAGATAGAATAAAATTAGCTAGGGATAAGTGAACATCACCAGGAGACTGCAGGCTTTGTTCTAAGAGGAAATACTGAAGGCCCACGAGGTATAGAGGAGAAAAGAGACAAAGGGATAAGAGAAGTGGAGAATCAAACAAAATAAAACATGTGTGCAAAAATCTCACGTGAAAATTTACCATTTGTAAGATAATTTTTAAAATAAAAAAATTTTAACAAGAAAGAGATTGTAGACTTGCAGACTGAGAAGGTTTGGATGTTGCCAGAATATTATTACCTTCCTTTCAGAAGACAATTCCCCTTTCTAACACCCAACTACAATGTATAACGAGTGCATTCCAAACTTCCTGAATTGCAGGATTCCTTTTATTTCTATGCCATGATATCCTGGATTTGTATTTCTAAGATTCAACACTTTCCTTTATAAAATATATACATTTATTTTTGTTCATATAGTGTGTGTGTATATATATACATATATATACATATATATATTGCACTTGAATGCTGCATGGTAACTCCCACACGGAAACTAAAAGTGTTGATATCATGCATTTGAAAGTAGAATGCTGGTTACCAGTCATGGGGAGATTAATGAGACGAAAATGGGAAGAAGTTGATCAACCAGTACTGAGTTTTGTTTAGCTGGGACTAAGAAGTCCTGGCATGTAATATAACAATATAGCTAATAATAAGTTCAATATTTTTTAAGAAACTACAAGAAATATAAGAAAGTGTTCTTTTTTTATTCTTTTCTTTTTTATTATTATTATTAAAAATTTCCACCTCCTCCCATTTTCCTCCCACTCCCCCCACTCCCCCCCTCCTGTCCAAAGAGCAGTCAGGGTTCCCTGCCCTGTGGGAAGTCCAAGGTCCTCCCCCCTCCATCCAGGTCTAGGAAGGGGAGCATCCAAACAGACTAGGCTCCCACAAAGCCAGTGCATGCAGTAGGATCAAACCCCAGTGCCATTGTTCTTAGCTTCTCAGTCAGCACCCATTGTCCACCACAATCAGAGAGTCTGGTTGGATCACTTGCTCCATCAGTCCCAGTTCAGCTGGCCTTGGTGAGCTCCCATTAGATCAGCCCCACCGTCTCAGTGGGTTAGCACACCCCTCGCTGTCCTGACTTCCTTGCTCATTTTCTCCCTCCTTTTGTTCCTCATTTGGACCTTGGGAGCTCAGTCCAGTGCTCCAATGTGGGTCTCTGTCTCCATCTCCATCCATCGCCAGATGAAGGTTCTATGGTGATATGTAAGATATTCATCAGTATGGCTATAGGATCGGGCCATTTCAGGCGCCCTCTCATCACCTGCCCTGGGAACTAGCTAGGGACATCTCCTTGGACACCTGGGAACCCCTCTAGAGTCAAGTCTATAAGAAAGTGTTCTGTTCTGGAGGGTTTTTTTTTTTTTGCCTTAGTTCATAGATGTTCAAAAAGGGTGGGTGGGGGTGTGGGAGAATGTTTGTGGGTATGTAAAAAGATATGTGTATGTATATAAATTTAAGAGATAAATTAAACAATTTATTTTTGAATAAATAGTGCATGTGGCATATTTAATTATATACCCTTCATGTACTTAGATGCATTCTAAGTGTTTGCCTTCTCAGAAATCTC
Source organism: Alexandromys fortis (assembly GCF_014885135.2). NCBI lineage: Eukaryota > Metazoa > Chordata > Mammalia > Rodentia > Cricetidae > Alexandromys > Alexandromys fortis. Next base: position 269,709 of record NW_026067913.1, on the reverse strand, counting down.
ACTAGAACACTCTTTCATGTCTTTGACACTTTCAGCCACTTCTCTGGACCATGCCAAGCTTCCCAGAACCCGATGTCTTGGGCGGATTAGACAATTCCCCTCTCATAGTTCTTCCTTTATCAAAGGGTCGTCCTTTCTTGGAAGCTTATTATTTTATTGTGTCTTAGAATTTCGCAAAGGAACAATGTATCAGTTCCCAGAATAAATGTTTATGTCATTTTTCAGGATGTCAAGACCTGATTTTAGTTCATTTCTTCTATATTCTTTTTTCTGAAAAGTCCATTAGGACATTCATATTTGATCTTTGTGTCTCCTAATTTTGTATCTGGAATTTTAGATTTTTGGCTCTTAGCTTACATCTTCAGGTGCTCCTATTATTTATTTTTCTCCAGCCCTTCCTCTGAACAATTATTTTTATTTCAAAGAGCATATTTTTAAGTTTTCAATCACACTGTTATCTAATTATCCTTTTCCACAGCAACATCCTCCGCTCTGATTAAAATCACTGGAATTGAAATGTAGCTTTGTAAAATATGCTCTTTCCTGATGGATACGTGTTTCCTTTAGACTCTCAGCTTGACGGACATGTTGAAATAGTGTTTGTAGTGTTCGTTGACTATATTAGTTACTGTCAGGGGCTGGTAGGAAACTCTTCTGCTGATATATAGGTTGACTAGTGACCACAGGTCTTCACCCTACATGGAAGCCCTGCCTGGGATCACTGTGGCTGTGGTCACAGTGTTGCCACTGGCAAGGCCACATTACAATAAACAGAGAAAGTAAGTATCCCGACTGCACGCCACTGTCCATGCTGTCTACCCTCCAGCACAAACGCTCAGACTGGGAAGCCAAGTCTAGAAAAGGACATTCCTTAGCCCTTCACCCAGCTTCCCCTCTTATACACTTCAGCCCACTCTTCCACAATGCTTCCTGAACTTTAGTTGTGGGCATACATGTTTGGTTTAGGGCTGGTCCGCACCTGTTGCTCATTCTTTGCATCTGCAGGTGCCATGAATCTCTCTTCAATTCCCTTCTTTGTAGGTCCCGGCTTCTCTGACTAGGGCTGAGAGCGGCCTTTGTCGATGGGTATCAGCGTAGACATTAAGTTAAGACTTCCTAGTTTACTAGCATGACAATTTAGTTTAAACATCAGAATAAGCCCCCCACAGAAACCTATGGACTCCTCAAACCTGGGTTGTTAGCCAGGATTACTTCACCAGGTATGGTCATCTCTCCCCACCCCACTCCCTGTGAAAAGAGCCTCAAGTCCATTCAGTTGTTGGATAAAGTGGCCACAGTTCAGCCACTTTTTTGGAGGTTAGACATGTTTCATAGGGTACCCAAATGTGGAATATGGATGGTACCTTTTCATCCCTAGAAGCCAGTTCTACATGTTCATTTGAATGATAGCAAGCATAAGGAAATTTTCAACCTAGTACCATCCTGTCTGATATCTAACATCCAAGGTGTGTGGTATCTTCCATAATTTTGTTAGGCAACCAAGAGGTTTGACAAGAGCTTGTGTTGTCTGGGAACCTCTCTGGAGGCTTCCTGACACTCTATTGTGGTAGTGTTTCATACTGTGTTCAACACCCCATTGTTTCTAGGAGTAGCAGAATCTGGTAGCACAGAGTTAACCCCTTCAACTTCAACTATTCTTTTGCAATTTTTTTTTTTCTGTGTGAAGCCTACCTACAGCAGGGTTTGAAAGGAATTATTTTTAATGCTTAAAAATTATTTTGTGCTTATTTTAATTTATAAATGGCAGTTTTATCTACTAATGGATTATGGTATGATGTATTGGCATATGTAGACATCATTATCAACCATTTTTTAATTTGCCCACTAATATTTTGATAACAATTTTTATGATTATATTCTTTTGTGATATTAGTCTAGTTTCCCTTTTTGTTTTGTCCATGTCTTACTTGGTTTTAGAATAATGCTGTCACATTTAGTAAGTTTGGAAAAGTTCTCCTTGTTTGAAAGTTTATAATAGTTGGAGAGTTAGTGTTATTCCTGCTTTGAAAGCTTAATGAGCACAGCACCTTCTGGCCCTGAGATTTCTCTGTTAAAAGACTTTGTTCCCAACTTACTCTTCTTATTCATTATTAATCTAAGAATTTTACCTTCATGACTCAATTTTGAAGATTATGTGCATTCAGAAATTTACCTATTTCTTTCAGATTATCCAATGTATGGGCATGTAGTTCACATTCATTCATAATGATTCTTTGTATCTTTGTGGTATCAGTTGTATTGTCTACTCTTCCATCTGTGTTTAGTTGGACTTTTCTCCTTTTTCTTAGTCTAGCTAAAGAAAATTTATGTAAAGATTTTCTAGTTTTATTTATCTTATAAAATTTCAATTCGTTTTTCAGTCACATATTTATAACTACTATTTCATTTATTTTCACTTTGATCTTCTCTGTTTATTTTCTTCCACTAATTTTGGACTTAGTTTATGCTTATTTTTAGTTTAAGTTGCACACCCAAGTTTCTATTTGACCCACATCTCTTTCTTCGAGACTTATTGTATCCCATAAGTTTGCTTGTTTTGCTTCCATTTTAATTTGTTTTAGAATTCTTTTAGTTCCTTTTTGCCTCTTCACTGGTCTATTGGTCATTCAAGATCACATTGTTTAATGGCATTTGTTTATGAATTTATCAGTTTCTAATTGTTGATAATTTTTGTTTTTTCCATTCTATGCAGATAATATGCACAATGTCATTTTTATTTATAAATTTTTTGTAACCAAAAATGTGGTCTGTGTTGAAGAGTACTCCATATACCAATGAAAAGAATATGTATTTTCCAGCTGTTGAGTGGAATAGTTAATAAAACCCTGCTAGATTCATTTGATCTTTAGTACACATCATCTACATGTTTCCTTGTTACATTTTTTTGTGAATGATCCCATCCTTTAATGAAAATGAAGTGTTTGACTCTAGCTACTATATTTGGGTGAATCCCTCCTTTTATATTTAATTCTTGTTTTACATAATTGAATATTCCAGTATTGGGTGATATATATTTACACTAATTATTTCATTCTATTAAATTGATGTCTTCAGCAACAAGTAATGACTTCCTCTGTGTTTATGGATGTTTTATCTAATTAAAGCATAACTGCTCCTACTTACTCTGAATCTTAAATTTTGTATAATATCTTTTCCATCGTGTGTATGCACTCATGCACATGCACACTGGCCTGGGTACATATGCCTGTGGAATCCAGAAGAGGAGAGAACTGGATCCTTAAGTTATTTGTGAGCCACCCAATTCGGGTACTTGGACCAAACTTGGGTCCTCTGAAAAAGTAGTGTATGCTCTTAACCACTGTGCAATCTCTTCAGCTCCCCAGTGTGTTTCTTATAAATAGTGTTATCACTGAGTTTTATTGTTACCAATTTAGCCAGTTTAAATGTTTCAGTTGGACAATTTAATCTGTTAGCATTCAAGGCTATTATTGGTATATAAAAACCGTGCATCTGTCATGTGAATTTTTTTGGTTGAATTGTATTTCTTTTGTTCCTTTTATCATCTCTTGTTATCTTTGCGGGCTGGTGGTTTTTTATATTGATAATATTTGATTCTCTTATCTTTCTCTTTTGAGCCTCTGCCTACTACTGAGTTTTATACTTTGTATTCTCATAATGATAGTTATCTATACTTTTTTTTTTTTTTTTTTGCAGAATAGGGTTTTCAAATAATGCCTCCTGGCTTCAGAAACTGAACTTTTCCCAAACCTTGCAAACAAGTTAATAATGTTTTTGAGAGCATTTATTACTATGTGCTTAATATACTGTCCTACTGTGTGCTCAATCTGTTTAAGTTTAAATTACATTTAATAAAAAAAAGGCAACAAATCTTACTATGCCTTTGACTTCCCATATAATTATCTTCTTCATCCTAAGCTAAATGTATAAATTTAATATATAGCTCAAAACCATTAGTTATAGACAGATGGAAGAATGGGAGTGGAAGTGGAGAGTTCAAATCTGGGCTTGCCCTTAACCTAAACTGCTCTAAGAGGAAGACTCTGGATTGCTAATGCTGTACAGAAGCACATTTCCGGTGTATAACTCAATTAAGCATTTCTCATAATCCTAGTGTATTATTATGTTTATTTTGCTGTGATAAATACTGGGTCCAAAAAATGACTCAGTGGAGAAAGAACTCAGTGGAGGAACGTGTTTATTCTGGAACACAATTCCAAAGAGAGTCTATAGAGGCAAGGAAAGTTGAGTCTAGGAGAAAGAAGCAGAGAGATCACACTTTGATCCACACAAAGGAAGGAGAGAGAAAGAATAGTCAGTGGGCTGAGGGTCAAATGCTGCCCAGGTAACAAACTTTCTCCAGCAAGGCCCCAGCTCCTAAGGGCTTTATAACCTGAAATAGCACAATAAACTAGGGACCAAGTGTTGAAATACAAGAGCCCAAGAAGACAATTATCAAACCACTACAACAGGCTTGCCAGTAACTAATTTTCTCAATTTTTCTTAGTCATGAAAATATTTTCTCTTCATTTCTGCTACAAATAATATTTTTGGTTTATAGTCTTTTAGTAATTTGAATATGTTGGAAGGTTTAATTGTGGATGCTACAATTTCTTTTAAGAATTCTGCTGCTAAACTGGTACAGTTACTAAAGAAATAATTGTGGAGATTCCTCAGGAAGCCAAGAATTTATCTCCATCAAGATACAGCTGTACTACTCTTTGGCTTATACCCAAAGGACTCTACATCCTACTACAGCAACATTGTTCTGTCTTCATTGTTGCTCTATTCATAATATCGTGTACTGGAAGGTACACTGTATGATACTGGGAGGGAAAGTCATCATCAATATTACCCAGCTACAAACATTGCAACCTGCCTACAATGTATACTGGTGCAATAGTGACACAACATTATGGAAGTAACCAATCACATTTTTAAAGTATGTCTTTTATTTCCTGAGATTATAATGTGATTATATCTCATCCCCCTTCCCTTTCCTCCCTTCAAACCCTCCCATCACTTCCCCTTTCCCTTTCCTCCCTCTAAACCCATCTCTATTCTCTTTTAATATGATATCCTCATTTTTCATTAGTTGTTGTTAGATGCATATAGGTTTATATACATTCATAAACACGACCCTCTCAGTCTGTATCGTGGCACTTACACATCTGATTTCAGAGCTGACCATTTGATATTAGTTCACCAATTCATATGAACTACCCTTGGGGAAGTCTATTTCTCTTGTTTTAAGCATTCTTTAGTTGCCTGTAGTTTTTATATAGGATTGAGGCCTCTTGGACTTTCTTTTGTCCATATTAGCACATCTATTGCTGTTGTACTTGCTCCACTCATATTTAGATAGTCATGTTCGTGAGACTTTATGAGTCTATCTCTGACATTACTAGGAAGCACAATCTCATAGCAAACTTCCTCATCTTCTGACTTTGACAGTCTTCCTGCCCCCTCTTCCACAATGAATCCTGAGCCTTAGGTGAGGTAGCTGTGTTGTAGATATATCCATGGGACTGAACTCTACAAGTATGTATTTCGATTGGTTATGATTTCTATAAAAGTTTTCCTCTTTTGTAAAGAGAATTTTCCCTAGGGAGGAATATCTTATCTATAGGTATAATAACAAATATTTAGAATGTGCTTGGAGATTATGTTGGTTTAGTAAAGTGGTGACTGTAGTTTCCCCTCCAGGATCCATGACTTAATAGGCCAGGATTGTTCTCTAGGTTTTGATTGGATTTAAGGCGCATGAGATGTAACCCATACCTGACACTGCTAACCAAGAACCTGAGACTAGGTATGTTATATGCCCAAGAGAAAAATTATTCTCATTACTGTGCTAAATAATTATAGCTATAAAATGACTCATAATGACATATTACTATTCCCAGAGATCAGCGGTTTGTTCAGGCCTCATTAGAGAAGCTTCTTTTTGTAGCAGATGAGAATTAACACAGAGAAAAACAGATTAACAATGTACAGAAAGTGAGAGGCTCTGGAGCCCTCATCCCTAAATGGCATGGCACAAAAACTGTAAAACATAGAGGTGGTGGGTGATAATAAGGAAACACCATCTCCCAGGCAAAACAGGATTGATATACATACAAACTCACAGAGACTGTAGCAGCACACATAGGACCTGCACAGGTTCAAGCCAAGTGGAGTCCCAGTCCCAGCATCGAGAGGAGGAAGTGGACATCACTATGAAGCTGTTTGTACCCAATGCCTGCTCGGAAAGAGAAAATGAGTTTTCTCCAATGGAGTCATGCTAGGTGTATCCACCACATCCCAGAGCAGCCCCCATGTCCAATAGTAGTTGACAAATACAAATAAAACTCCATGATATTTTTAATGATATTTTTGTTTCGTTTTCTTTTGTTTGACATTATGTCTAGTAGGGTTTTCCCTAGTGTCGGGGCATAAGCTAGCCAGGCGGCCGGGAGCCAGGCTGTGGGAAGAGGCCCGCAGCTCCTACAACAATGTCCAATCTCAAGTTATACTTACAGAGCCATGATAATAAAAACAGCACGGTACCCACACATAAAAACAGACACATAGAATAATGAAATAGAAGACCCAGACTTAAGGCCATGCAACCATGGCCAGATATTTTTTGACAAAGACAATGAAAATGCACCCACCCGGAAGAAATTCAGCATCTTCAACAAATGGTGTTGAGAAAACTAATTGCCCACATGCGGCAGAATAAAATTAAACCCTAATCTCTCACTCTACACAAAAGTCAGTCTCAGGTAGAGTCAAAGATATAACATAAAATCTGGAAATATGAGACCTGTAGAACACAAAGTAGGAAGTGTATTGCAAGACATAAGCATACACATGACTTTCTACATATGGTGGCCCTTTCTCAGATAATAAGGTCAAAAACTGGCTGATGGGGCCTCGTGAAACTGAAAGCTCCCATGTAGCAGAGGAAACTGTCAACCAAATGATAGAAAAATATCACCAGTTACAAGTCTGGCAAAGGACTCAAATCTAGCCCACACAAGGAAATAAAATCACAAAAACACAAAGATAACAAATAACCCAAGTAAAATGGGATATAGCTATGAAAAGAGAATTTGCAAAAGAAAAGATGTGAATGGCTAATAAACACTTATAAAAGTATTCAACATCATTGCCCATCAGAGAAATTAAAAAAATAAAACTACTTTGAGAGCTCACATCACCTGAGTCAGAATAGCTATTATCAAGGTTAAAGAGATAGCTCAGTGGTCAACAGAACTGACTGCTCTTCCAGAGGACCCAGGTTCTATTCCCAACATCCACACGAATATTCATCGGCTTATGAATGGGTAAGAAAACTGTGGTGTATACACACCGTGGAATTTTTTTCAGCTGTAAAGAAATGTGAAATTTTCAAGTACATGGATTGCACTGAAAAATTATAATGGAAAAATATTATCCAGGTATAGAACAGCAAATATTACATGTTCTCCTTCATATGTGTGTCCTTGTTTCACATCTTGAATGTTGTGTGCTCTTGGAGTTCCTGGAAAAACTGGGAAACTGGGAGGAGATGGTTTGAAACAGTGGCTTAAGGGAGGGAGAGAGTAAAACAGGTACTATGCAAGTGTAGAAAAGTCATGCTGAGGTTCAAGTAGAAGAGAGGAGGAAGACTAGAGGAGATAGCATGCTGAGGTTAGTCAACATGAAAGAGATATGGAAAACTCCTCTCACAAAATCAAATTCTTTAACATATAATTTATGATAATTAAAGATTATTGAGGGATCTTATTAACACCTTAGTTTATAGTGTTTAGTGCTGCAAGAAGGAAGAAGCCTTTATAATCAGCTGGCAGCAGGTACCCAACCTGTAGACACTGACTACACAATCTAGGGGTCATAGCCCTTAAGTAATCCTTGACAGGTATACTGTGCCTCCTCTTACCATTTTCTTGGAAAATCACTGAGGTCTGTGATATTTAATTCTCACTGGAATATGAAATAGGATATTATAAAATAATTCAAATAGAAATCAATTTGAATGCTTCCATGGAGAAAATTAGAAACTATTTAAAGTGTCAAAGAGCAGAGCTGAATCTAAGTGTCTATGATCCTTGACATTTACAAAGCAATAAGAGATGCACAGCTCTTTTTTAAATATAAGCCCTTTTCCCTTAATATTAACACTCAACTAATGTGAATGCTGATAAACAGAGGCACTTAGATAAAATAAATTATCCCATTAATAGGAGAAAGCATTAACATCTGTATAATTTAGAGGCGTCCAATTTACCATTTCCACAGTTTCCAAAGACTAAAGGTCATGCAGCAAACAAACTTTCCTCCAATGTGTGTCTTCTTTTTTCTACTGGTGAGATCTAAAGATTCCAAACCAGATCAGAATATTCACTGTGGAATAAAATATGATATATTACTAGCACACTGTGTGTGTATGTAAATAATAGAGCTCTTGATTTATTTTCTCTATTTCTTTATGTAACAACTTCCTTTTGAAAATGTTCAGTATTTGTTCTATTAAAATCTAATGTGTCCCAATTATTAATTACTTTAGAAAATGCAAATGCTTAACCGGGGCATTAATGTTTGATGATATACTACTCTAAAAGGCAAATTTTGCTGAGAAAAAAATGTATTTTCACAACGTTGACACTTTAAAGATGCTATCAATGTATTCCTCCATTTCTTACCTTCTTTTTGAGCTGTTCAGTCGTGGCACCCAACTCGGTGCAGCAACTGAAATAGAATTGATTCCACTTATAAATCTATGGATATTCAGTAGGACATCCTCCTATTATAAAAAAAATGTTAAGAACCTTCCATTTTCTGGTGTCCTCTTCCATTTCTTTCTTCAAAAAATTAAAGTTCTTGTCAAATAGATCTTTCACTTCCTTGGTCAGGGTTACCCCAAAATATTTTATGCTCTTTGTGGCTATCGTGAAAGGTGATGCTTCTCTGATTTCCCTCTCTGTTTCATTATCCTTAGTGTATAGGAAGGCAACCGATTTTTTGGAGTTGATCTTGTATCCTGCCACATTACTAAAGGTGTTTATCAGCTGTAGGAGTTCTTTGGTAGAGTTTTTGGGGTCGCTTATGTATACTATCATATCATCTGCAAATAATGAAAGCTTAACTTCTTCCTTTCCAGAGACCCACATTGGAGCACTGGACTGAAATCTCAAGGTCCAAATCAGGAGCAGAAGGAGAGAGAGCACGAGCAAGGAACTCAGGACCGCGAGAGGTGCACCCACACACTGAGACAATGGGGATGTTCTATTGGGAACTCACCAAGGCCAGCTGGCCAGGGTCTGAAAAAGCCTGGGTTAAAACCGGTCTCGCTGAACATAGCGGACAATGAAGACTACTGAGACCTCAAGAACAATGGCAATGGGTTTTTGATCCTACTGCACCTATTGGTTTTGTGGGAGCCTAGGCAGTTTGGATGCTCACCTTACTAGACCTGGATGGAGGTGGGTGGTCCTTGGACTTCCCACAGGGCAGGGAAACTTGATTGCTCTTTGGGCTGACTAGGGAGGGGGACTTGATTGGGGGAGGGGGAGGGAAAGGGGAGGCGGCGGTGGGGAAGAGACAGAAATCTTTAATAAATAAAATAAAATAAAAATAAAAATAAATGTTAAGAACCATTAAGAGTATAGCTGGAGAAGACAGAATATTTCAAATTTGTACTTACATGTGAAAGCTAACATCCAGAAAACCTTGAGGGAAAGATGCTTTTTAGTATCATAGTGTTGGTTTTTTTCAAGAAGACCTCAGAAAGCTTCTTCCTCATTTTTCTCACCATGTGCCATATGCCTCCCCAGACAGGCTGGCTTCTCTGTACAAGTCCTGAGGCTCCAGTTACAGTTTATAGTCTGTTACACTTGTTGACTGTTACAGAGAAAGAACTGTACAGGAAAGAGTAAAATAAAGTAGCATCACTGGTTTGGTTTCAATATAGAGCCTGGAGGGTAGACATCAGGATTATTACCTTTATGTACGGGAGAGAAGTTCGTCAGTGGAGATGCTTGCTCAGAGCTAGGACATTCTTGTCAGGGCCAGTACTAGAGATGGCATCTTCAGACCTCTGGTCAATTTGTTCTCTTCCATTTAGATTTGCTTAGAAATTTTATTTGATGGCTATGAGCGTTTTTGCTGTATGTATCTATGTTCCCCTGTGCAGGTCTGGTGCTCCAAGAGGCCACTGGGCACCCCGGAACTAGAATTCCAGAGCTTTTGTGCTGCCATGTCGGAGCAGGGAGCTGAACCCAGAACTTCTGGGACAGCAGCCAATGTTCTCAATCACTGAGCCCTCTCTCTAGCTCCATATAATCCTAAAGAGCTGCCGTTGTCTTTGGGGGCTTGTTTTTAGGACTGGGATTGAACCTAAGGCTACGTGCGCACTAAGCAAGTGCTCCAGCCCTGGGCTACATCCCCAGCTGGTTCTCTTGCTGCATCGGTGTGGATCATCTCCAGCCGCTCAGGGTAACTCATTTCTATCCCTGATGTTGTTCTCCTTTTCACACAAAAGAATCAGGAAGATGTATGAACCAAAATATAAAGAACTTGAATTTCAGGACACTTGCTGCTACAACTTTTGACAGTTCTACCAGAAGAGAAAACTCTACTTTCACTGTTTTTTACATGATGTTTACCCAAATCTCCTTTTTTTCTACCCACATGTTAGAAAAACATGATCTCGTGATATTTTAGCATTTGTGCTTCATTCTTCACACAAAATAGGTCATTTCTAATACATTTCCCCTAGTGTTATTTATCTTATGGTTTATCTCATGACTGTGAACATGGCCATGATTTAAATGATGCTGTATTCCATTTTACACATAAAGTGACCATTTTTTTTTTCATAAAATATACTTCATCTATGCGGTAGCATTAAATATATCAAATAAAAATATGTCTTAGTTTTGGAAAGTATAAAGTATCTGGAATACACCTGAAATTTGGCTTTAAACAATGAATAATTATCACGAACAACCTTGAAGAGTGAAATGGTTAAAAAGTTAATCTGCAGACACTGCCTTGTGAGAGCTGCCAGAGCTGGCGCCAGCAGCACGCAGAGCACCAAACCCCCAGCATTAAATCCTTCTTGTTATTATAACTCAGAGTCTTATCATCCAGTGAAATGTTCCTTGCACATTGTGTTCAGCCCAATCTCATCAACTTTATCCTTTAGAAATGACCTTATGATAAGAAATTAAGCCCTTTGAAATAGCACTTGTAATTAATCCATTTCCATAAGATTAACACGTCAAATATCAAAAGAACAATTGTAGCAGTCATCTGAAGCTTAAAAACCCCTCCATCCCACTTCACTTAAAGCTGTATGATGTGTTATCACAATGTAATCGGCAGAATGCAAATCACCAAGTGTACCTTGTGGTTTGTGTTCATTTACTTACATATCCGCTCAGCATATATCCACTAATATGTCGGTGTTCCAGTACTACACTGTAGGAGCCTGAAGAAATGGAGAAATAAGGCTAAGTGCTGGTTCTGAAGTGACTCCTTTTGTTCATTTCTTTTAGATTTCACAATTTCATAAAGCACGGGTTTTTGAAGTATGACATAATGATTCTCTGGATTTCATCAGTGTTTATTGTTATGTCCCCCCCATTTCATTTCTGATTTTGCTAACTTGGATATATTCCCTTCCTGCGCTTTAGTCAGTTTAGATAAGGTGTTGTATATCTTCTTGATTTTCTCAAAGAACCAACTCTGTTTCATTGATTCATTGTATTGTTCTCTTTGTTTCTATTTTATTGATTTCAGCTCTCAGTTTGATTATTTTTGCCATCTAGCCCTCCTTTGGGTTTAATTACTTTTATCTGATCTAGAGCTTTTGGGTATTCTGCTACCACCCTAGTATGAGAGCTCTCCAAATGTTATGAAGGCTCTTTGTGCTATGAACTTTTCATTTCGTGCCAGTTTCATTGTGGCCCCAAGAGTTTGGGTATTCATTTTTATTGAATTCTAGGTACTCTTCAATTTCTTCCTTTATTTCTTCCTTGATTCGGGTAGTCCTCAATAGTTTCCATGAGTTATATATAAGCTTTCTGTTATTTTTGCTGTTGTTGAAATCCAGCTTTAATCTATGGTGGTCTGATGGGATGCAGGGGATCATCTCAATTATCTTGTATCTGTTCAGACTTGCTTTATGACTGAGTTTATGGTCAATGTCAATTTTGAAGATTTTTCTATGAGGTGCTGGGAAGAAAATGTATCCATTTGTGTTTGGGTGAAATGTCCTGTAGATATCTATTAGGTCCATTTGATTCATAACATCCATTGGCTCCATGAAGACAGATACTTATGAGAAATCCCACACTAGCTCAGAGAGTATAATAGAGGGTTATTTATTTAGGAGTAGACAAACAGATTACAGTTCCCTGCTCGAACAGGGAACAGTAACCAAATCCTGTAGCTGGAAAAGAGGCCAGATGTGTGCTTTACATTGACATATATAGTATAAGAGGCCACGCCCTAGTGGATGGGTAACTTAAAGGCTACTGGCTATAGAAATTCCTACAGCACTTCCCCCTTTTGTTTAAATAAGAAAGTTCTAAACCTAAACAATAATAATAAATATCAGGTATTAAAATTAGAATTACAACCAACATAAACAATATCAAGCAAGAAACATAGAATAAATGTTTCAATAATTATCCTATCCTAATGGGTTTACGTCTTATATAATAAATAACTTGGCCAAGTCATGAGAGGAAAGTAACTACAATTATATAATCTTCAACCTCAATGAAGACCCAAGAAGGGAAATAATATTACTTGAGTAAGCAGGAAGTGCAATCAAGCATCTTCCAAAATGTGCGGCAAATGACAAAGACAACTGGCTACCTGGGCAATCACCCAAAGTCACATTTGAAATGTTGGAGTGACCAACTTTGGCTAAGACCTAGAGTAACTGACAGACCATTTTCAGAGGCAAGAAATTTTTCACAACCATCTTACCCTGTCTTGGCAAGATTTGACAGTTTTTTTTTCTTGTATCCTGATTGTTCTGTCCAGACATCGTGCATTTTGTCAGTGGTCTATGCATGGGCAGTTCCTTGCCCAAGGCCAGTTTTTCCGTGATGCAGGCTGAAACATTGTCCGTACCATTGGGATGTGTTTGCAAGTGCTGGCACTGATGAAAGTCTGACTCTTGGGTTATATGAGAATTCCATGACTCAACCTCAGTCTCACAACCACAGGGGGGATCTGCATAGTCTCAAAAAAACTGAGGTGTGCCCAGGCCTTCTATGAGGTCCACAATATTGTCTACATAATCTTGTCTATGTCTCACCTAGCCATTGGTTTTTCTGAAGCAGTGGAAAGGCTGAAGGTTCTTCATCTAGGTACAAAGCCTGAGCTCCCTACCTGACGCTGGCAGGCATGGAACTAAACTCCAAGGCAAAACCTGTCCTTCATGCCTGTCTTCAGAGGGTGTGGTTTTACTCCCAGATAGACTACCTGATATTTGCGGGAGGATACCGGAGGTAGATAGCCATCTTGCCCGACACAGCTGCAGCGTGTTAGTCCGTGGTATTAGCAAGGTCTTGGGAATGTAGGTCTCTGCCCAGACCTGGGAATCACTGTGGTAGCCTGGTCTGGATTAAGTCTCTGTCTCTTTGGAATAGGACATGTCACTCTCCTCAGGAGCATACTTCAAGTCTGGGGAGGAATGACAAAAAACATTTCCTTTCTTTTTTTCCTCAAATCATCTTTTTGGTTTTTTAATGCTAAGCCAGGAGATACTAGGGTTCCCAACCATCCTAATGCTAAGACCCTTTAACACATTTCCTCATGTTGTGGTGACCCCCCACATTCATAAAGCTGTTTCTGTTGCTATGCTATAACTGTAATTTTGCAACTGTTGTGAATCATAATGCAAATACCTGTGTTTACTGATGGTCCTAGGTTACTAAGAACGAGGTTATGAGTCACGGGTTGAGAACCAATGCTCTAGGTCTTCCTTGTTCTTAGGAAAGTATCTTGGTGCATGAATGGGTGGTCAATCTGGAGTACCAGTAAGGAGATGACTGCTAGAGAATCTTACTAGCTGCCTTGTCATTTTCAGTCTCCCATTGTAATCTTGTTTCTCTGTGTAACAGCTCTGACTCTCCTGGAACTCAATTTGTAGACCAGACTGACCTCAGAGTCACAGAGATCCCCCTACCGCTGCCTCTCAAAGTGCTGGGATTAAAGGTATGTCCACCAGTCCACTTATATCGGTTTTAAACATAGGGTTTAATAGTTTTGAATTTATGTACTCCACTGTGCAAACTTTACTGCTATCTATCTTGGAACTTGTTCATCTTGCAAAACTGAAACTCTGCTCCTATTCACATCAACTCACACTGTATTCTGTGCTTCAGTCCTTGGCAGTCTTCATTCCAGTTTTGTCTATGAAATTAACTTTCCTAGCTTCCTTGCCCATATTGGCTGATTTATTTCCCTTAGCATAATTTTTTCGAGTTTCACCTATAAAATATTAGAAACTCTTTTTTTAGGACTTAATGATACTCTGTCGTGTATATTAAACATTTTGTTATCCATTCATTCATTAGAGGATACTTGAGTTGCTTCCACCTGTTGCTAGTGTCATTATGAGCAGGATACACAAAATTTGAGACTATGCTTTCAATTCTTTGGAATATGTAAGCAGAAGTAAAACTGGTATGTATCAGGTAAGACTTCCCATTAATATAATGAAAATGTTCTGAATTTGATAGTGATTAAAACAAAACTCAACACTGAATATTCAAACCCCAATGAAATATTAACTTTTTATACAGGGGATTATGTTTCCCTTAGAAGAGATAGAAAACAAGTTTGCATGAATTAGTTGTTAAGCTATAATTGAAGAAAAGCAATTTATCCATTAATTCAGTAAATAAAACTGAGTTATTGCTTATAAAAAATGAAATAGAGACGGTAAAATTGAAAGGGAAAAACAGAGGAAGAAATACACAACTCAATAGGAAAAAGAGAGTGAATGTGGGCACAAACCCAAATACAAATCTGGTTTAAAGGTGGAACAACACAAATCCTCTTGACCCTGCCTAAGCGTACGTCCCTCTTACACGTAGCCTTAGCCTAACCATATAAACCCTCTTTCTTGGCTCAAATTTCCTTGTTACATAAGCATGTGAATTTGAAGCAAAGTATTCATGTTATGATCTCCAATTCACTTAACTTGTGAGGATCAAAGTAAATTACTACCTATTAAGTAGAGCAGTTCCCTGGAAAGAAACCTGATTTAAGAGTCAGAAAACTTGGGTTCAGTTTAATTCATCTATTTTCCAATCTCATATGCTGTCAAGTTGAAGTCCTGGGTCTAATGCTGTGGTTGAAAACTCTGAATTTCTCATCATATTAGTAGTAATTGATTTAAAGATTTAATAAAATGCATTGAGAATTCAAAATACCATCTATGGTTCATGTCAAAATGTGCATAGACGTTTAGAAGTAAAATTGCAGCCACCTAAATAATCTTCCAGAAAGTCCCGTGACAGCTGAGCACAGGCAGCAAAGAAGCAGAGGTCACAAAGTTGCTGATCTTTAATGATACAAACAAACAGATAAGACAAAAAAAAAAAACGGGAATCACTTCTCCTTAAATCATAGGGCATTTTTATTCATTTTCCTTAAAATACAATAGATCCTCGATCTGTGTTGACTCTGTCATTAAGCCAACATAGGGCTTTCCCAATCTCACTGTTTACATCCTAAGCACACAAGTAAAGATAAAAGGGGGGATGGAGAGATGGCTCAGAGGTTAAGAGCATTGGCTGTTCTTCCAAAGGTCCTAAGTTCAATTCCCAACAACCATATGGTGGTTCACAACCATCTGTAATAAGCTCTAGTGCCCTCTTCTGGACTGCAAATATATGTGCAGGCAGAACATTGTATACATAATAAATAAATAAATCTTTTTTAAAAAGAAGATAAAAGGGGAATATGAGAGTTGTTTCAAAAAAACATATACCAAAATATGTTTTAATTTCAGATCTTCAAATTTTTGGTTCCATACTTATGCAGCTTTTCATATACACCAAGACAAAAGTAAATAAAATTGATATTTCACATTCTGCTTTCACTTATCTCTGTTCCTATAGCATCTTTTAATCTCTACTTATATCCACAGCAACATGGTCCAAAGGAGCCAGATAGGCTTTTAGATTCAAAAAATGCAGTGTCACCAAAGAGATCACTACCCTCCCAGGAATCATACATTCATGATATATACATTAGCTATTAAGAATCCAAAAGAACAATACTGAAGCATAGCTTGTGCTCTGGGACAGTGGGAAAACTGTACACAGTGTAACCAGAAAAGACATCAGGTACACAATGTATCCAGAAAAGATACTATGTACACAGCATATCCAGAAAATACACCACATACACACCAGCGCATTCAGAACCTGGCTGCTGTGCAGTGTTGTTAAGGGAACAGTCTCACTAACGGGAGTTCAGTTCAACTCACCTGCTGCCTTTGCCAACTCAATTGACAACTGTACTCACTGAGCCTCCCAGTTTCTTTGACCAACCCTGTATCAAAACATAATGGATGTCTTGTGAAATAAGTTCTCAATAAATATTTAGTGGTACTATCTAAAAGGAGAAGTTTAAGACTACAGGCATGCTAACCAGAGAACAGCAAAGGATCTGTTGATGTGGGATTCCCCTCTGCTTTCAGTGAATACCATTAGTGAATAAAGAAACTGCCCTGTCCTATTGATAGGGCAGGGTAGATCTGGGGGGGGGGGGGGCACTAAACTGAATGCTGGGGAAAAAAGGCAGAACGAGAGAGAAGCTATGTAGTCCCACCAAAGACAGATGCTGGAATTTTACCTAGTAAGCCACAGCCTGTGGCAATGCACAGATTAATGGAGATGGGTTGATTTAAAATATGAATTAGCCAGAAATATACTTAAACTATTGGCCAAACAGTATTGCAAATTATATGGTTTCTCTGTCATTATTTCAGGGCTGAGCAGCCGGGAACAAACAAGATGTCACCTATTATAATCTATTGATTAAAAGTTCCCTGGAATTTCTCAGTAAAAGCATCCCAAATATAGTCTATACTCAATTAGTTCAAAATGCAAATAACCAGTAAGTACCCAAGGCATTCTATATGACAACTGAATTTATGGATTTGTGTAGATCAAAGTGTGTGTGTGTGTGTGTGTGTGTGTGTGTGTGTGTGTGTGTAAAAGTCCGATTCTCTAGATCAGTCTGGGGCATGAGAAATTTCTCATTTCTAAATGGCTTTGATGTACAACTAGGTCAGCTATTGTGTTAGTCCATAGAGTCCAAGAAGTAGATAAGAAATAAGACTAAAAAAAAAATAAGATGTGGGGCTGGAGAGATGGTTAAGAGCATTGCCTGCTCTTCCAAAGGTCCTGAGTTCAATTCCCGGCAACCACATGGTGGCTCGCAACCATCTGTAATGACTTCAGCTGTCTTCTTCTGGCCTGCAGACAAACAGACAGAATATTGTGTACATAAATAAATAAATATTTTAAAAAAGAAAATAAGATGTCTTTAGTCATGTCACAACACTGTATTTTACAGATCTTAAGAATATTAATGAGAGTTTTCCATCCCTCAGTCCCATCACAGGAAATGGTGTTTCTTCGATCAATTAAAACATCTCAACTCAAATTTCTCCAAATAACTTCTGACATGACTTCCTCCCATCCATTGTACCTACTCAAGTACCTGATCTGTGGAGCCATGCTGTGCGCCTGGACTGCTATAACTAAATATGAGGCTACGTGGCACAGCAAACAGCATGCATTGTTTCATTGGCTGGAGACTTTTGGCCAGAAGTTCCTTTTTGTCTGATTTTCTCTGCATTCACTAGCCCTCCTACTCACACATATTTTTATCTTCATTCAAACAGTACCCAGGAAGGACTCTTTGAGATCCAGTCTAGTTCTTTGTTGCAGCCCTTATAAAAATGTATGTCCTTACTTAGGAATCTCAGTTTGCAATTTCTTCTGGGTGATTATGTAATTGATACCTGCCTCTTACATAAGTGAAAATTCCACTCAGTCAATTCGATTAGCTTCTTGATAGCAAGGACTCCGTCCATGTGTTATTGCCCTTGATTTCCACAGTCTACGATAGTGCCTAGAACATTTTACTCATTACATAGTTCATTAATAGAGTAAAACCTATATGTTTCTTCAAAACATATGGAGCTCATGACTACACAGTGTGGTCATTTGTGCTGGGATGGTGAGTTCTCTGGCAGATTTGGGTCAGGGCTGACCCATCTTGGTTGAGTTCATTCATGCATTTGCAGTCAACAGCCAGGTGGTGGAGAGATGCCAGGGACTGCATATCTCTGTTTGCTGGGTGTCAACCTCCAGAAGCCCCTTCCCTAGCATATTCATCTGGCAGATTCCTAAGAGTGATGCCAAAAACATCCAGAGCTTCTAGAGAACCCAGCGTATAGCAGAGCTCCTCGTTGTTATTTTATTCTGCTGACCAAAGATGAGCTCGGATTCACAAATAAAAGAAACATACCACCCTCTCACCACAGCAACGGGAGGTAGCATTGTAGTTATGTGGCTGCAGGGAAGGTGGAAAATGGTTCTTTTTGCAAGCTGCCGTGCATGACCAATGACCCTGCAAGTGAAAAGAATACAAGATAACTAAGAAATTAAGATCCCTGCTCTCTGAAATCTGAAAAATACAGAGACATAAGGAGAGTAAGGGAGCATTAAGGCTGCAAGGTAGTGAGGCCACAAGGACCCCTTATTGACTAAACTTGCAAACCAAACACAGGAAGTTGGTAGATCAGGAATGACTCAGGCATCAGAGCATTGTAGAACGCCATGGAGAAGAAGATCTGAGAGACAGGCTAAGAAACCAAGCTAGACCTGCCCTTGTGTCCCTCTCCCATCACACAGATAATCCTACCAAAAAAAAAAAAAACTAATTGTATTCAGTGTAATTTCTTTGCAACTCAAAGCCTAAGCAGATCACTTAATGAAAGAGTACTGCAATCTTTTTCTTTCTAAATTAAACAATTCCATAGAGCCATCTCTACTTACACTGAGAGCGGGAGGGGGAGGGGGCAGATCTCTTTGAATGCATGAATAAATTTAGAAAATTTCATAAATAGGAGGAGCCAGAGAGCATTTTGGTTGTTGTTGTTTTAACACAAGCTTTATAGGAAAGTGTCAAACCCATGGATGCAAGTGATAAAATAAGGAAAATTTTTCATAAGAAAAACATTCAGTTTTTTTTTTTCTGGAAAGAGTTAGTGTTCAGAGGTGGACATGTAAAAGGACCCCTTTATATCCAGCTTGCTGTTCACTCTTGTTTTCCCTTTGAGAACCACTGACACAAAGAAATGTGGGCTTCATTGCAAGATGTAAACATTGGGATCTGCATGAAAAAGAATCATATTACAAGCTAAATATTGCCCATTTGGATGTGAACTCAAGTTACAGTTGACTAAGTCCTAAGTACTTTTTGTTCTAGCCAAAGCGATAATGCATTTCAGCTCTCTTGCTAGAGACTGATGCTGGGAATTGACAAGATAATAGGATGGAGAAAGTTTTCAGATCTCATTTACAGCAGATCGGAGAAGGGTCAGTTTGCTGGGTAATGAAGCATTGTCTGGCTGCCCCTAAATCACTCCACAGTCAGCTCAGCCTCCAGAGGCTTAGAGAGCATCTGCATTATCACCGTCCTGCACGATATTATCCTTACACCTCAAAAGAGAAAACTGAAAATAAACGGTGTGGGAATTGGGAGACAGAAACACCCAGCTCAGATGTGAGGGTTTAAAAAAAAATCTAGAGTTTGTAAAGAGAGAGGGGAGAAAGGGTTTTACAATTCGTGAAGCAGCTTTTAATTTATATACAACACTTGATCTTTTTTTGTCAAGTGTATACTTTCTCAAACTAATATACATTGAGAGCTTGACACTTGTTGCTTGCAAAACACAGAAAAACTAAAATAAAGCTATGCCATCTGTGCCAGCATGCTATCTGTATTCTCTTGGCTCTGTTCTCCAGTGTATATGGGTTTTCACTTTACCCTTCCCTTAGGACAATGGTTTTTCAACCTTCCCAATATTGTAACCTTTTATACAGTTACTCACATTGTAGTGACCCCCAACCATAAAATTATTTTTCTTGCTATTTCATAATGAATTTTACAACTATCATGAATCGTAATGTAAATGTCTGATATTTGCAGGGTATTTGATAAGCAATCCATATGAAAAAGTCTTTCCACACTCCTCCCCTACAAATTGAGAACCACTGCCTTAAAGAATACAGCAAGGTCCCAGAAGAGATCTGTCTGACTTCCTTGGAAACAAAGGAAGCATGGGGAACATAACACTGAAGATTAATAAAAAAAAAAAAAAAGTAGTTTTATTCCACTGGTCAAAGTGAGACATAAAACCAGCTTGGACTCACAGATCAAAGAAACACACCCTCACAAGAGCAGCACAGGGTAACATTGTAGCCATGTGGAGCTGTTCTTTCTGCTAGTTGATAGATATACTATCTATTGGATGGCCCATGACTTTGAAAATGAGGGTCCTTGTTCTCTGAAATCTAAAAAAAAATGCAGAAACTTAAGGACATTAAGTAAACACTAAAGCCACTTAATATTCATAATATTCATTTTAATTTAGCATTAAATATATGTCTTTAGTTTTCACTTTTAGTTCAGTTAAGCCCCCATTGAGTCTCCTGAAAGTCTGTACTTTTACAAAGCTCCAATAATTTTATAAATGACAAGATAATGCTACTGTGGGCACCTAGATAAGCATCCATGTGACTCCCACATCTAAAAATACAAGGAGAGTGGGATCTTGGGGGAGGGGGGGAGGGAGGTAAGGGGAGATGGGGAGAGAAAAGTGAGAAGGGGAGGTTGGGGGGAACTTGGGAAACGGGATGTTTGGGATAAAGGAAGGTCGGATAGGGGAGCAGGGAAGCACACATCTTAATTAAGGGAGCCATCTTAGGGTTGGCAAGAGATTTGGTGCTCCCAGGTGCCCAGGGCGATGTCCCCAGTTAGTTCCTGGGGCAGCTGAGGACAGAGAACCTGAAATGACCCTATCCTATAGCCATACTGATTAATATCTTGCATATCACCATAGAACCTTCATCTGGAGATGGATGGAGATAGAGACAGAGACCCACACTGGAGCACTGGACTGAGCTCCCAATGTCCCAAGGAGGAGCAGAAGGAGGGAAAATATGAGCAAAGAAGTCAGGACCACGAGGGGTGCACCCACCCACGGAGACAGTGGGGCTGATCTATTGTGAGCTCACCAAGGCCAGCTGGACTGCGACTGAAAAACCATGGGATAAAACCGGACTCTCTGAATATGGCAGACAATGAGGGCTGCTGAGAAGCCAAGGACAATGCCACTGGGTTTTGATCCTACTTCATGTTCTGGCTTTGTGGGAGCCTAGCCAGTTTGGATGTCCACCTTCCTAGACCAGGATGGAGCGGGGAGGACTTTGGACTTTCCACAGGGCAGGGAACCCTGACTGCCCCTCAGACTGGAGAGGGAGGGGGAGATGAGTGGGGGGGAGGGGGAGAGGAGAGGGAGGAGGGGGGAAAGGGGAGACAGGGAGGGAAATGGGAGGCGGGGAGGAGGCGGAAATTTTTTTTTTCAATAAAAAAATTATATTTAAAAAAAAATATGAGGAGAGATGGTGTCTGCAAACATATTTAAGGGGGAATGACATAGCAGAAGCAATTATGGACTAGGACAAGTTTTATGCAAAGATCCACATGGGTCACAAACACAGCTCTGTGAGGCCTTCATATCTCATGGCAGTAAGAATCAGAAGCTTCCTCAGATAACCATAAGAACTATATCTTAGGGCATATAATACATGGTCTTGAATGCCTGCCTTTCATCTGCTCAATTTCTGTGAGTCCCATCCTGTGATGTGGGCTAGTTTATAGCGGTGATTCACCAGTTATTCCTTCATAAGTACCATTCTGTGTCCTGGTGGCTTATTTGGCACCAGTTCAACTGAAGATCTCACATTTTTGCACTAATATTCTTTTGGATTTCTTTATAGATTTATGTGTGTGACTGAAGAAATGGGGTGGGGTGGGAAAAAGATAGGGGTGTGGGGAGACAGGAGGGAGAGGGAACTGGTGTAGGAGGTCCTTCTGTTTATGTGTTGCTTTCCTTGGTTAATCAATAAAAAAAAAAACTGCTTGGCCTAAAAGGGCAGAACTTAGGTAGGCAGAGAAGACAGAACTGAATGCTGGGAGGAAGAAAGTAGAGTCAGGAGAGAGCCACTATGGAGATGCCAGGTCAGACATGCTAAATCTTTCCTGATAAACCACATCCTCATGGTGAACACAGATTAATAGAAATGTGTTAAATCAAGATGTGAGAGTTAGCCAGTAGGAGGCTAGAGCTAATGGCCAAGCAGTGTTTTAATTAATATCGTTTCTGTGTGATTATCTTGGGGGTTAAGCTAACCAGGTAGTGGAGAAGAACAAGCAGCCTGTTCTCTCCTGTTACAAACTAGGATTGGTATATAAAATAAGATTGTTTTTTTTAAAAAAAAATTTAAATGAGAAAAAAAGAAAAGAATTTCAAAACAGATAAAGGAACATGTGCCCAACCATGATGAGCTCAGGAGAAAAAGAATTTTTACATATGCATACATAGATTTAAGGCCATTTATTTTAAGTTATGTAGCATACTCTTTTTTCCCTTTTTTGGAATATTGGTATAGTGTTATAAAGAGACAAATGGAAAAGTAAAACAGGATTAAATAGGAAGAAAGGGGAGAAGAAAATCACACACAGGTCTACATAGATTATAAAACTGATTTGGCCCATTAGCTCTGGCTACTTATTAGCTCATATAGCTTATATTAACCCATTATTCTTATCTATGCTGGCCATATGCCTTGGTACCTTTCTCAGCCAGGTAGGTCACATGTTGCCTCTTCAGTGGTCTGGGCTGGACTGGGAGGAATGGGCTTCTTCCTTTCCAGCATTCTCTTGTTCTCATTGCCCCGCCTCTACTTCCTGTCTGGTTGACCCACCTATACTTCCTTCCTAGCCAATCAGTGTTTTATTAAAATACATGATTGACAGAATATAGATTATTCTCCCGCACCACTTCACAAATAAGGAAAATGAGATTCAGATAAAACTGAATGATCCTTTTGTTGTTGTTGTTGTTGTCCTAGTGACCTGCACAACAACGAGTGCTGTGATGAGCAAGGCTGTGTCTGTCCTATGACACAACAGCTCCCTATGGTAGATATTGATTCTCCTTGTTCAGACATGGAAATTTGGGCTTGGGAGAGCTTAAGTAACTTGCCCACCATCACACAACCTGTTTCTGGCACAGAAGTCATGTGATACTCCAGGTCAGAACTGGAAAACCTGTTCTGCATCCAGGGCCAATCTAATAAGCTTCCACTGTGTCCAGGTCAGGCCCAACATCCTGTCAAAGCACACGTGATTGTGTTCCTTTGTTCAGACCTTTGAAATAGAAGGAGCTGTGACGCATGATGGTGAAGGTGGATGTTTTCCGTGGCGGGCGAACTTCCCCAGCAGGAAGAAGGCAGAGCAGGGAGTTCACAGACTGCAGCTGACCAGACCATGGTTCATCTGGTGCTCTAAAAGTTAGTCTTGTTTTCCAGGCAGCTTTGAAGTTTTAAAGGTGAAATGCCCTCGGGGTTCAAAGGGGCTTTGTTCTTTTGCTCTGCTCAACGTTCCAAAGTGGTTTTCCTTATCTTTAAAAATATTAAGTAAACAGTACAAAGTACTTAACTAGGCTCTAGGGACATCTCCGATTTGATTCTGGCCTTTGGCAAAGCTACTAGGGTATAGATCTGGAGAACTAATGAAAAGGGAACGAGATTCGCAGCTTTCTCTAAATATTTGATAGTGTAACCCTCCAATGCTTATCCTGCCTGCCACGTCTGCTGGTAAGTGAGCAATAGTCAGACAACCATGGATTCTGCTGCCCATTTGGATACTGTGTTCACAAAAGCAAGCCCCAGAGACTAGCCACACACGAAAGAGAGGATGGTGCAGGCACCTGCCTGCTGCAGCCTCCTTTCCTTTTTGGCTTTCCCTCAGTAGGAAAGCGCATTAAGGGCTGCTTTGAGAAGAGCAGTAATTTGCCAGATCTCCGTCTCCCTCCGGCAGCCCTGTCCACAAGGAGCACTTAACCCTGCACAGGGAAAATGCTTCCCAGACATCCACTTCCTCACCTGAAGCAGCCAAACATTTCACAAATAGGGACCTAGAGGGTAGTAGCAGAGATGTCTCGGCTCGAACTCACCCCTGCTGCCAGAGAGAACAAAAGCAGCTGCTAAACAGTTTGCCAACAATACCTGTCAGTACCTTTATCATCCACACAAAAAGGCTTTTTAATAGCCATTCTACGTTTTAAAAAAAAATCCATAACATTTGCCGCTCATCTAGACTCCTCAAGCTCTAAGAGCAAAATTGGTCAGGAGGGTTATTTTTAAAGTATGCCCTCCACACAATAAAGGAAAATGGAAAAGGGAGCCTAAAAATCTGTTTATAGACTCAGGCAGTCATGTGTATACATGCAAGTATACGGGCACAAACACATAAGAAAGCACAAAGAATTTTTTTTCTTGTGATTTTTTTCCAAGTTCTAGTAATACCCATCCTATTATGGTCATAATTTTATTATATTTTCCCCCTCCTTCTAGTAGTGAACCTCATATTCTTTGTGAGGAGTTGACAAACCCCACTTGATTGTCTTCCTTTGTCCAAACATATGAAGTGAAAAGTGTTGAGATACACAGAGGCACTTAGAGGCTGGAATCTGAGGAACAGGGGTGCAGTGATCATTCCGCCCTGAGGTCTCCATGTTGGGGATTGTTCAGACAGCAAATACCTGGAGCTGCCTGTTAATGGATCAGATTTCTATCTTCTGGATGTTGCAGGTAACTAAACCAATTGTTCATTCTTCAGATTCTCTACAACTGTAACAGCCTCTTGGATTCCAACTTGAATTTCATAATGAAGCCTCTCTATGCCCTAAGAGCATACTATTTTAGGCTTTTGTTGAGTCCCCAGCTTCTCTTCAGATAAATTATGACTGAAGTATCATTACATAGAAAGTCCAAGTTACCATCTGTATAGGTACCAATAACACAGGCACCTCCTGTGTTAAAAGAGTGTGTGGGTTCCCAATGATGAACTCTAAACCCTCTGAGGCCTTGTATTCCCAAGATTTTCCTTTAATAATTCATGCCCCCTAAGTTTTCAAAGGACAATTCAAATCATAAAGAGCACTTGGTTTTGTATGATCTCAGTTAATTCCTTGAATTTTTCAGAAAGAACATACCCTGAGGTCCAAATGTTTTGATACTATACTATAATATATACTTACTATACTATACTATGCCTTCCAAAGCAGCTGGAAATGATTCAGACTTGCTGTAGTTCCCTCCTATTCTTAGTCTTTAGGATTTTTTTGTTTGTTTTGGTTTATTGTTGTTGTTGTTGAGGCAGAGACTAGGTAGCATTGGCTAGCCTGTAATTCACCTGGCTGGCTCAAACTCATAGAGATCCTTGTGCCTCTGCTTCCTGAGTGTTGGAATTAAAGGCATGCACCACCACGTTCAACAGCCATTCTTAATCTTTATCAGTAGTCAATTCCTGGTCTTTACTTTGCTCAATTTATAAACTGCTAGCACTGTCTCCATTTGTCTTGACTTAAAAATCCGTGATGTGTGGTCTGTGTATCCCCCCTGAACACATTTGTGTATTCAGCTGAAATGCCTATTTTACTTTTCAGCTCACATTGGAAAGTATTCTAAATTCTACATGTATAAACTGATAGACAATTTCAACCACCTTTTTTGCTTCTGTAACCTGTGTCAGTGTTACCCAGATAGACATTAAAAATAAATAAATTTATAGTACATCAAGTCCATTTTCTCACAACTTCAACTTTCTTGTATGATTTTTCTCATCTCAATAATGTCATCTTTCTTTTCTCAGGGGTCATACAGCCTTGACATCCTGTTTAGCTCCCTTCTCTCTGCCACATTCCATTATCAACTCTGTTAATAAATTCTGTGAGATCAACTTTCAAGGGATATCCTAAATCTGTCTAGTTCCCTCCATCTTGATCCATGCTACTCTAGTCTGAACTTCTTTGCACTCTATTCTGAATGATTGTTAGTCTCCTAACTGTTCTTCGCTTCTACCCCCTTGTAGCAGTCACAGGGTCTCTGTTAGAGCACAGCCTGTCTGCCACTTCTATGCTCAAAGCCCTGCAAAGAGTACTGTCTTACCAGGTCAACAAGTGGTGGAGACCAGCTTCAGCAAAAATACCACTTAACAGGGTAGGGACAAGGGGATTAGAAAAATTAGTAAAGAATACGTAGACATGATTTAAAATAATAAAATAAAAACATAGAATAGTATCAGGAGGGAGTACCCGTGAATACTGAAATCCCAATGTTTAATTTTCCATACACTTTTATACCCCAATACAAAAGGGGGAAGAAGGAAAAAAAAAAGACTTCTATAACATGATACAAAGGGCAACTAGAATAGTTAATTGCCTCAATATTTTAAGCCATCAAGTCATTAATCCATTCATTAGCATTCTGTTGTTTCGGTAGTGAACCCACCCACCCTAGACCAAGTATCCAGAAGGCAGCTATTCCCTAGGTCAAACCTTCTGTTACAAAAAGAAGAAACAGAAGTGTTGCATTCCCTGACCATCTGTCAGGAGAGAGTGGATCTACGTGTATGGGCCATTTATTGTCAAAAGAACTAAGTAACCACATCCTGGGTCAGGATGTGTAGCCCTGGTTGTTGTCATCAATTCTGAGCAATGTCAAACTCTCTGACCTACAGACAAGGTGGAAACAGGCTCACATTTTGGGCCTCCATAAACAAGGCCCAACTTGGCTTGGAGTTCACCACCTCTCATGTCACCTCCTGCTATGTACTCCTTCTTCTCTTCCAGAGCAGCCAAGCTGGCAACTGTGATGTTCTTCTGACACATCAAACGCCTTCTCTTCCCTGCAGAATCTCTGAACTCAGTGACACACTGCCTGAAGCTCTGGCATTTTCTTCTCCCATCCCCACATATCTTTCCTCCTTCCGTTTGGTCGTTGCTGGATTACCCTCCCATCAAAGATGCATTTCCTGACTTCTTGACTGCTCTGTAAAAAAAGAACATTCTTCCTTCTGCCTGTCAAGCTCCTTTTCCTTACCCACCTTTTCTTTTTGTTCTCCTTCAGAGTGCTGTTGACCACCTGACATATCATGATTCCTCTGATATTTATTAGAATGTGAGCACAAGAAGAAAAGAGAAACTGCCTGCTTCCAACACCACCAGACCTCTATGTTGTAGAATATTATCTCACACAGAGGTTTCAGCTTTCCCAAGACAGATTCTTACATTTTAACAGTTTTCAGTTAAGGATTCATTCACCATCTTATAATATACAACATTTTTTCTTATCTTAAGTAGCACATGGGAAAGCAGTTTATTCCATAATTAACATTCTAGAGTCAATGAAATATAATAATTGCCATTAAAACATTTTTGAAAGAGCAAATATGTTCCACACACTGTATTTTCAGAAGGATGGGGCTCAATTTTTTTAGGCAAAAACTACTAAATTCTAATCTCTTATAAAATTTAGCTTATGGGGCTGAAGAGATGGCTCAGAAGTTAAGAGGACTGGCTGGTCTTCCAGAGGTCCTGAGTTCAATTCCCAGCAACCACATGATGGCCCACAACCATCTGTAAAGAGGTCTGGCACCCTCTTCTAGTGTACAAGCATACATGTATGCAGAACACTGTACACATAATAAATAAAATAACTAAATAAATCTTTAAAAAGAAATATAAAAACAGATGACCTCCATCTCAGAAAAACAAAATAAAAAATTAGTTTACTTATTTTGAATGTTTATGTGACTTATGTGAATAGGGGTTACAAAACCAAACAAGTTTGTTAAAAGTACCAAAGAAAGCCTGGCAGTGGTGGCCCGTGTCTTTAATCCCAGCATTTGGGAATTAGAGGCAGGCATATCTCTATGAGTTCAAGGCCAGTATGGTCTACAGAGTAAGTTCTATAGTAGGAAGCTGCTTGTTTGTTCCCCAGCTGCCCAGACTCCAGAAATAACCATACAGAAACTGTATTAATTAAATCGCTGCTTGGCCTATTAGCTCTAATTTCTTATTGGCTAGCTTTTACATCTTAATTTAACCCATTTCCATTATTTTATACTTTACCATGAAGCTTGTGGCCTACCAGCAAGGTTCTGGAATGTCTGTCTCTGGCAGCAGCTCCATGGCTTCTCTTTAACTCTGCCTTCTTTCTCCCAGCATTCGGTTTAGTTTTCCCCACCAAGCCAGTTCTTTATTAACCAATGATATTCACAGCATACAGAGGGAAACTCCACAACACAGTTCCAGGGTTACACAGAGAAACCCTGTCTCAAAAAAACAAAAAACAAAACAAACAAACAAACAAAAATACCAAGAAATTATCAAGAACAACCTGGAGTAAGGAAGAAACAATACGGGCAAGCAAATCAACTGACTTACTTGAAAATCTAAGTTAATTAATCAAATAATTTTCCATAACACAATTGCCCCATAGGAAACCCTGTTAATATCAAATAAAATCATTCATAATGGTAATGAGTCCTTGTCATCAAGAAATAAATATAGCATGTAGTATCTTTAGTTCAAGAAATAGGAATATAGATGTACATTCATGTTAGGTCTGCATCAAAGAATGCTATAAACTATAAGCAATTTGGACTTTAAAAATGATAAAACTTAATTTGGAACATTTAGCTTACTGACACACTTACAACATTTTTAAGGTTATCATCATCATCAATTTGATTCCAAAAGAACTTCTATTAGTATTCAGTGTGCATTTAGGGTAAACATAATACCACATGAGAAGAAAATCTGTGTAAATGGGTTTAAAACGTCTCTTTTCCAGCAATTCTGTATTTTTAAAACTTTATTTTCCTTGTAATTATATGTATGGGAGGGTGAAGGTGATATGTGCAGGTGCCCACAGTGGCCATAGGCATTGAATGCCTCTGGGGGTATGGGCCTCCTAACATGTATTCTGGCAACTGAACTCAGGTTACCTGCAAGAACAATACACAGTCTTAATGGCTAAACCATCTCTCCAGTCCTTCTGTTTTGTTGGTTGGTTGGTTGGGATTTTTTTGTTTGGCTGGTTGATTTTTTTGTTGTTGTTGTTGTTCTGTTTCTTGTTTAGTTTTGTTTAATTGGTTTTTGTTGTTACTGTTTTGAGCAAGACCTCATGTAGGCTAGAACTCAGTACATACCAAAGCTTGAACTCCTGGTCTTCCTGCCTATCCCTCTTAAATTTTGGAATTTTACACATGCATCATCATGCCTGGCTTAGACAGTGCTAGGGATTGAGCCCGGGGCTTTGTGCATTTTAGGTAAAAACTCTACCAACTGAGCTATAATCCTACCCCTATGTTAATCCTAATCTTACCTGTAATCTTGAGTTGAGATGTGTTGGAACACTACTGATCATTTTCCTGTGTCTGTACGTATAGTCACTGCAAATGAACTTTCAACATTCACCTTGTATTCTTTAATGATTGACTTATTGATTGATATGTGACTGACTGAAGATAAAAATGTGATCCTCTGGGTCCTTGCCCATTAAAATGGGAAAGGACTAGGCCTGGATGTTTCTAATACTGGAAAAAATCCTGTTCCACTCCCAACTCCTTCTGAAAATCCAAGAGATGTCATAAATTGTGGCAGTTTGAAACCAGGCAGAAGTCACTGGGTGTTCAGAAAATAGGAAAAGGTGCCTTGAAGAAAGTGATTTGATTTGGCCCTGGAAACATTGCAATCTCGCCATCCTCACACACTCCCCTCAAAGCAAATCTCTTCTGTAATAATGGCTGTATGAAGTATGACTTTACTGCCCCTAGGAGAAAATCTAACGCTCACATGGCCTTCAGTGGAAAAGAACCCAAAACAAGCTGCCTGGATAAAGAAGGTCAACCTCTCCCAGCCAAGTCCTGCTGCCTCCCCATAGGATGTATTTTAGTTGTTCCTTTGGTTGCTTCATGACAATATTGCAAATTTGTGCATCAGTATAGGAATACACTTAACGCACCATCTCTTTGTGGTCTGGATGACAACTTGAGATTTCTTACTAGAAAATAGAGCATTTCTATAGTACAAAATCATTCTTTTTTCCAGACCATAGTAATTCTCATTGAGAAAAAGGGACTGGATTTCCAATATAAGAATAGTTTGTCCTGGTTTTTGGAGGAGGGTGTGTGCCTGTTTTGTCTTTATTCAAGTCTTTCTTCTCGCCACCACTCAGCTGGAATAACCACGATCAATTTTTTTCATTGGAACTGAAACACACCACCACCAGCACCATCATTACTATCATCATTACCATCACCACCACCATCCTCACCACCACCACCACCATCATCACTACCATCATTACTACCACAATCACCCTTACCACCACCATCACCGCTACCACCACAATCACCACTACCACCACCACCACCACCACCATCACCATTAATCACTGCCATCACCATGACCACCACTACCGTCATCATCACCACCACCACCATCACCATCACCACACCATCTCCATTTTCACCACCACTGCCACCACCTCCACCTCCATCTCCACTACCACCATACTGAAGGATCTCTGTGCTTTGTTAGTCCTTTAGCCCTAAATCTTCATATTGGCCAGTGAGCCTTAAGGTGCTGATGTCTGAGCTACCCCTTTGCTAAAACTGCCAATGGTACCTTCTTTGTTAGGAATTTATAGCATATTCTTCTCTGAGGGGACAGCAGAAGAGACAATTTTTTTAACTAATTGTAAATGGCCTTTGAGCTATTTTGTTATAGTTTCTTTGGTCCTAAAGAAAACTCTGCACTTTAATGTTTATAAAACTTTCAACATGGGTGGCCAAGCACGATGGGTCATACCTGTAATTCTAGTTCTTAGGAAGGGAGAGCAGAAGAATCTTTAAGTTTTGAGACTAGGATGGAGTACACAGCAATATCCTATAAACACACACACACAGTAGGGTTGAGGTAGACTCAGTCGATGCTCTGCCCATTTTGCACTCATTCCCTCTACCCTCCCCTACCTTTGAAACTCCTTTGTTCTACAGAATCATCCACCAGTACACATAGCAGCTGCAGTTTTCTCCTTCCTCCTAAAGAGCTAAAACCCTAATGTCTGAGTGCCAAGTTGCCATATCCAGGCCCTCCCAACCAACTTCTGGATTCCTAGAAACCCTCAACACAAAGGACTCATAGGCCCTGGCCAGTGTGCCGTGTTCATGAGACATAAAATAAATTCACCTGTACCTTAATCTCACTGCACAAACCTCAGGGTCAAACTTTATGAATTAGGTTATAAATTACAGGTGAATATCATTATAGACACTTATTAAAAACAACTTCATACTATCAGATGTTTAATTTTCTTTGTTCTAAACATGTTAGCCAAGTTATCTCACACTCTAATTTTTCTAAAGCTGAAAAACATGCACAGGTATTTGGGGAATTAATTTTTTTTTTTTTTGCCACTTCAGGATAGATGTTACAATCCCTCAATAGTTCATGTCACTGGGCTTTGTGGGACAGTCCTAATAAAACAGAAGGAGAAAGAAAGGTCTTCAACAAGACAATCCTTTATTGCTGCAATATAATTCTAAACTCAACACGCTCTTTAAAAAAAAAAAAAAGTCACTGTAGTTTGCCACTAGAAAGCACCTACGAGATATAAAATGGTAAGCAACTCGTAGTGCCCCTAGGCATACAAAGCAGTCATTCTCTCTGACAGCGGTGACAGGCTTCTGAATCACTCCTGCTAAAGGAGAACATCTCCCTGGGGGACTGCCCACGATTCACCGGACAATGCCAGCTATCTATCTTATGTATTGTTACACCGGGAAAGAGAATATGGTCAACACTACTCCTGCAGTGAAAACGCCATGGAAATAGCTTTAGGAAGCCCCGCTGTGTTGCAGTCAGAGTTGATTTCCATCTTGTTTATATAAAACGGAAAGTGTCAACACAGTGGCGTCCTTTGATGCTTGGAGTAAATCTTCCCAATACAGCGCAACCCCAAGACTTGCAGTTACCACTCTAAAACCATTCTGGGGCTGCTGTACTCAAAGCAGCAATTTTGAAGGGGCCTGGGAAGGGACAGTAGCCTGCTCCAGCATTTGGCTCTGGCAGGCCGTGCCCTTCTCCCCAGTATTCTCTACCTTGCTAAAAACCACTAGATTACATTCCTAAAGCGATCCACCAAGGTCTATTCCCTTAACTGACCACTTCCTCCTCCTGAGGCTAACGACCAAGGTCCAGCTCTCAAAGAATTAAAGTCCAGCAATCAGAAGGTCCCTTTGGTTCATCTAACTAACATGCCCAATTAAAATTAAACACTCTTCCTGCACAGAATTTTCCCCTTTACCTTTATAAACTGCCATTTATCTAGGAGACACATCTGTCTCCCCTCTATCCAGAGGTGTCCTTTGCCCCTCCAGGACAAACACCCTTTCCCTTTTTCCCTTGCTCCCTTCCCCTTCTCCCTTGTCCCCTATTTCCTTTACCAGGGCACCCTAGCACACTCTTAACTCAGTCCTCCCCTTTTCTCTTAAAAATGGTGCATAAAAGGCCAATTGCCTCTGCTTTCTGCCTGAATCAGAAAGCAACCACTTCAACCTTTCTTCCCCTTAATAAAGAAAGAATCTCTGTGTGAAAAAAACGTATTTGGGTGAGGTTTGTATCTAATCCTGGTCTGGGAGGAAGTTTCCACTGTGCAGCAGGGGTCTCCTTCAGCCTGTCTGGCCTCTCTTATTATCATAAGATCATAATCCCTAGGCTAAGAGATACAGTTCTGCATAGCTCAGGCTACACACAGGGTAAGGGTGAGAGTTACAGGAACAGTAAGTAACCCAATAGAGCTCACTATTTCACCAAGCTGAACCTTGCTGGTATCCATTCTTCATTCTGTCGCGGGATCCCTATCTGGGGTGAGTAGATGAGTAGCTGTGT
The DNA here is from genome assembly GCF_014885135.2 of Alexandromys fortis. Lineage (NCBI taxonomy): Eukaryota > Metazoa > Chordata > Mammalia > Rodentia > Cricetidae > Alexandromys > Alexandromys fortis. The sequence goes on along the minus strand of NW_026067913.1, from coordinate 236,582 downwards.
GTGCTTCCTCTCCCCAGGAAAGGTTTGGTCATGTAACGCCCATACTCAAACCCTTTGGGCGGAAACGGGACGTGTAACGGAAACAGAAGGACATAATCCACCTGGCAAATGTCGGAATAATCTAGCACAGATTTCAAGATTGTAGAAAACGTTTCCCTGGCTCAGCTCCACCTTCGTTGTTGCCACTCTCTGGGTCTGAGCATCCTTTCCTTTCCAAAGCCAAGGAGCTGTGATATCCTCATTCCTTTCAGGACTCAAGCCATCCCACGTCGCCTGTCAGCAGAGTGTGGGCTGCGGATACTTCTGCAGCTATGACTCTAGTTTAAAGAATGCTGTGGGCTTCCTAGACATCATGCTGGGGTTCAGCCTATTTTGTGAAAGCAACACTCACTAATATAGACATGAAAACTGCCTTCCCATGAGCCTTGGCTAAATCAACTGAGGGACAACAATCTTCAGCTGTCTGGAGGCATTGTTAGCTAGTTCATTCAGAGAATCTGGAAGACAAGCCATTAATCTCCTTTAAATGTCTTTTGTATGGTTGAATGTACACTGGGCATAACCTGTGATCATTCCGAAATATGATTAGAAGTTTTGAAAGTGATTCTCTCCACTTCATCTTTAGGCTGCTATTCTTCTGATAGTTGATAGTGCTTTGGGTTTTATCACTAATCAAAAGCCCTCTTTTTGTAATTTGGGCACATTTGGAATCTAGGAAGAAAATTTTCACAGGAAGTCTCGGCTCCCTTGTGTTCAACAATCTTTACTTATATTCCACCCCTCCTGGCCCATGCACATCCTTTAACACTGCACCATGCCCTTCACGAAGCACACTTTCTTCTTCTCTCATTGCTGCAGCAACACTGGCAGTTGTTACCCTCGCCTTCTCATTAATTGTCCTCACTGGCTCTTACCCACGACCAGGAGGCCTCTATTGGCAGATTCCTGTCTGCTTTTTTTCAACATCAGGCCAGTATTTGGATTTTCATTGCAGCAGTAGCCAACTCCTTGGCACCATAAAAGTACTACCTATGGCTGGATAACAAACTACAAGAGTCAGCAACTCACACATCAAATGTGCGCCATCTCGGTTTCTGTCGTTCTGGAGTCTAAAGGACTTTGGCTAGGGGATGTTGGCTCAGAGTATCTCAGTGTGCAGTAAGGCTATAAGCTGGGAACTTAACCGTTTCAAGACTTGGCAATTCAGCTGAAGATAAGGCATCCACTCACAAGCTCAAATTATTACCAGACTTTTGCCCCTTGTGGGATTGTATATGGAAGAATTCAGTGCCTCCGAAACCACTGGACCGAGGGCCTCATTTCTTCCCCACATTGCAGACTACACTAAACTCACTAGAGGTGCCGTACCCGATGCACCTTGTTTCCTCCAGCAAATGTCTTCATAGAAAGAGAAATTGCACCCACAGAAGATTGAAGTCATCGTTTAAAGCCTATGTTCCAAGTGGCTTGCAATTATATCCAACTGCAGAAACAGATCAATAAGTCCCGTCCAAACTAAAGGGGAAATGATTGTGCACAGGTACAAATATCAGGAGTGGTGGTTACTGAAAACATCTTAGGAGCTGCCTACCACCCTTGTCCCAAAACAAGAGAGGACAATCATACAGAAAGAGAGACCGCTTCTTAAAGGGCTAGGCCCATTGGACCTGGCTCTTTTCAGTCATGCACTGTCAATCTGTGAGATTTCACAGAGAACTTAAGAGAAATCAGCCTAATCTCAAGCCACTTTGGTTGAATTTCCAGCCCTTGAAAGTCATCCCTAAAACTATGCCCCATCTTCCTACAAAATCTGTACTCCACAAAAGATACAAAACTTCAGTGCACCCTTATGCAATCTGAACTAGATGTCTGAACTGATCAACAGAAACTGGAGGGCAGGCACTGACTGGATCCTGCTAACCATAGCAGCAAAAAGTTCTCAGGCATTGCACTGAGGACGGCGCATTGATAATGAAAGCTGCGCTTCAGATTTCTATGGCGTGCATTGAGGCAATCTCTCTAGCCAGGATGCTTTATGAAGTTGTAATATGTTAAACGTGTTTTAATGAAGACGTGCCTCTAGATAGCTTCTCAAATATAGTATGTTGTGCAGCAAATCCTCTATGGAATCCGTGTGAGCCACAGCTAAGAAAGATGAGCCAGCAGTAGAAGAGCACTGATATCCTTATAGCAGGTAATAATAATCACAAAAATAGGCAGCATTTTTTGAGCACACACGATACAGTTCTGTAACTCAGGATGGCCGTGCTAGGAATAATGAGCACTCATCCCTTCACACAGTCTTTTAAGAGATCTTTCACGGAGAAAAGATAACTTGAATATGTTAATTACTTTGTAGCAATAAGGGAATTTGTACCTTTAGTCTGTATAGCCTTTAAAAGACAACCTCTGTCATTATTAACATTTCAAAACCAAGGTGCCGGGGGGGCTGCAGAGCCCTGGCCCCTTGACTTTCTTTGCCTGCCTCAGACTCTTCCTGCTGGAGTGAACTGAGCAAAACAACTTGTTGACCTGTGCCTACAGCTGCAGACCTTGATGGCAGGAGAGTGGTTTCTGGTGGGCCTGAGACTGAAAGATACTGAGAGCTGGGGTGTGGCCAGAGCCCTATATAAGCTGCCCCTGAGCACAATAAAGTTGGCATTCTTGTATCAAGGATGACCCGTGTCCCTGGGTCTGTCTGTCTGTCTGTCTGTCTGTCTGTCTGTCTGTCTGTGTGTCTATGTTCACTGTCTCAGGCATGCTCTGGTCTAGATTGTTGACTCAGTCCTGTTTCTATAAATGTCCCTGGTCTAGAACCACTTCTGCAGAATTCTTTGGTTTGGGGTTGTTCCCACAAAAGTATCTGGCTCCAATTTATTCCCTTGGAGGTCCCAGGCTCGGGTTGAGCCCAGGCCTGCAGAGGTCCTGACTCAGGCCTACTCCCTCAGAGGTCCCAGACTCACACCCACATTTGCAGAAGTCTCCAGCTTCTGCCTACTCCCTCAGCGGTCCCAGTCTTATGCCTTGACCCACAGAGGTCTCTGGTTCCTGCCTACACCCTTGGAGTCCCAGACTCATGCCCAGACCTGAAAAGGTCTCTGGTTCTGGCCCACTCCCTCGGTGGTTACCCCCCTGTACCTGCTCCTGTGGAGTTTGCCATCTCAGGACTGCTTCTGTCTAGGTTGCTGGCTCAGTCCTGCTCTCATGGAGTTTGCCTGATTTCTAATGTATTAATACAATGTGCATGCCTACATACACTACATCATCGACCTCAGTGTGAAATGGGGATCCTGCCTCCAGGAATCTCAGAAAGTGACTCCAGTTGCAATTTAAATAACAATTTTGTCCCTCTCTCAAATAAACGTAAAACCTTCCACGGAGTCACTCCTGTCCATTACAAAAAAAAAAAATAGCTTTCACTAACTCTCTGAGATTTTTCTATGTTTTCTGTCATCAAATAGTTCTGGACAGTTGATATTAGAATCCCACTTACAGATGAGGAATCATCATTTAGGAAGGTCAAGTAACTTCCAAAAGATGGTACAGGAAGAAACAGAAAGCATGCCCCAGCTCCCTAGCGCCAGAGCCACACCTGTCCCCAGCATATCATCTCCACACAAATAAGTTGGCTTATATGATGCACTAGAAACCTCGAGCTCCACAAGCCCGTGCGTAATGAGCATGTTTTTAACCAATGGCTCTAGTTCTGTGTGCTCCGAACAACTGCAAGCTTACAGCATGTTGTTCTCGGCAAGCGAACCCAGGCCTCCAAGTTGTACAGCACCTAAAAGGACTCGGAGAGACTTAACTTCTAAAAAAGATGAATCCATGCACCCTGTGGCGTGCTCAGCACTCAGTACGATCACTTACATGAAATGGAATATGTAATTTGGAAGTTGCAGCTGAGGCACTCAGAGCTGATATCACATACCAAGTGATTCTTGAGGGGAAAAAATATGCAGATTTTCAAAACCAGATCAAAGTCTGAAATTAGCTTGCCCCTACAGGGAAGATGTAAGATTTGAGAGCGCAGGATGAGGAAGATGGTTTCGTGTAGAAAATGAAGGTGCTGTGTTAGGAGATGTCACTCTTCCACTCATAAAGACAAGGGGGTTGGGAGGTTTCATCTGCTGGGGGTAAGGGTATTTCAATGGAACCACCTAGAAGGCCAGGAGCCTGGGTGAGAGGGGCTGCTTTGGTGGCGAAGTAAAAGTGGGATGACACCACATGTGAGGATTCCTCAACCACATAGGAGAGTTGACTTTGGCCCAGATGTGGGGCCACAGCTGGAACCTGCCTTCCCCAGCACCTAGAGGCTCAGTAGGACAGGACACTCTTAAAGGAGCAGGTACCCTTTAGGGCTATGAAACTGCACAGGATCACAAGTGCTTGTATGCAGGAACCTTCCCCACCCACCTCCAGTGCTTGGATTAATGTTCTCTATATTAAAATCCTTAACACTTTATGTTAATCAGATTTTCTTTTATAGCAAAACTTGAGATAATCAACTTATAACCAGAGGAAAAGAAGATTCTGGCTCATGAATTTAGAGGCTCTAGTGCATGATCAGTAAGTCCTGTTGTTTCTGAGTCTCTGGTAGAAGTGATGCCTCAAGACAGGAACCTGGGACACAACAAAGTCATTCACCTCAAGGCCAGGACATGAGAAAATGGAGAGGAACAGACAGTAGTCCCAAAGTCCCCTTTGAGGGCTTAACTAGTTACCTGAAATCTCCCAGTAGACCCACCTCTTATAGTTTCCACTACTTCCCAAAAGTACCTGAAGGAGGAGGCCGCTTGTTCATCCCAGACACCGGGAATCGAAATAACCACGCAGAAACCGTATTCATTAAAACACTGCTTGGCCCATTATTTCTAACTTCTTATTGGTTAACTCTTACATCTTAACCCTTTTCAAGTAATATGTGCAACCAAAGCAAATGGTCAGAATATGCTAATGTCATTCTGCTTCTTCTTTGTAATTTGGGAGAACACCTGGGAAAGAGGAGTTAATTCAGTGTATGTGACAGAGCAGACATGCAGAGCAGGAAGATAGATAGAAAGACGTGACAAAATGAACACAGAAAGGTGTGGGCACGACCACAATCATTCTCCTGGTTACCTAGGAACAGAATGCTAATGTACTTCCCCCTCAGTTTACATTTTGGTATAAAAACTGTTTAGAGAATAAACGCAGGTGATTTTCAGGATGTGAGCTCAGGATTTCATGAAGGATCCCTAAAACCTCCCTCCCGATAAAATCATGTGAGTTATTCCCACACCTCTACTCTGGTTCAAGAAATATTTTATGTTGGGGCTGGACCCCGACAATGTATAATATATGTAAGGTTACTGAGTCCAATTGGTTATATCTATATGTACTTTGTTGTAGGACTGAAATACAAATAAGACACAAATCAATGAACGCACACCTTTCAATAATAAATTTAAATATTAATGTCCTCAACTCCTCAATAAAAAGCACAGGCCAGTTGAGTAATTAAGAAACAAGACCTTTTGTTTTTCTTGCTTGCAAAAAAACACATGTCATCTTCAAGGACAGATAACTATGTTGAAGTGAAAAGAAGGGCAAAAACTGTTCAAAAAAAGGGACAGAAAACAAACAGAAATTGCTGTTCTAATACTGACAAAACTAACTTCAACCCATGGCATTAATGCTTTTATCAGTGCTGGGATGTAGAAAATCTAATATTGTATAAATTCTGCGTTTCATTCAAGAAGACTATGGTATGGTCTACCACCTAAATGTGAGCCAAAAAAAGAACAAAAACAGCCATTGATCAAGAGGGAAAAGAATATTACACCAGTAAGCAAATTTGAAAGGATGGCAAGAATAAAGTTGCATTTTTATCCTGTCTTAGGAATCACACTTGTTTAATGCAGTATTTATAAATGGAACAAAGAGATTAAAAAGCCTGACCAGAGTATTGTTGTTGTTGTTGTTGTTTTAAAAAAAAAAAGGGGGGGGAGGTCTTGGTTTAAAACATCTCGGCACCAAAAGTTCTACTGAAAATGATTAGCCTCCATAGCTAAGTCTGCCACACGAATTACCCATATGTTCCAGCTCATGTTACAATTTCTTTAGGGAGCTTTAAAATGATTTTTCAATTTTCTCACTCAATTTCTTCTCTCTGTACTGAAAATAGGAGATGACATTGCGTGATGAGAGCAAGTCACTTTGGGTTAGACCAGCTTGACTTTCATCTTACAGTCAATCAAATGCAGATCAAATGTGTTTTCCCAGAAAAACACAAACCGAAAAATGCATAAAGCGCTTCTTATGTTATTTTCTAAATGCAAGGGTTTGTTTATAAGTTCCTCTATTTTTAATCTTCTGTCACATTGATAGGCTGTGAATTTTAATCTGTCATTTTACCACATCTTCAAAACAAGAAAAAGACCAAGGAATTTATTTCTGAAAGATAAACAGAGTAAGGCTCCTTTTGTGATATGCATTGCCAAAATTCAGAACTGTTCTGATTTCACATGGTGCATCAGAATTAGTCCATAACAGCTAATAAATTGTTATTTCTAAGCCTTTTTCAGAAGCAAGGAATTTTATGCAGAACTTCCTAATCCATGCACCAGAGCACAAAATGTCTTCAAATTACCTTAAAAGAGCTAATCCATACAAGAAATTTGAGTGAGGTAGTTTGAATGAAAATGGTACCATAGGCTCATATATTTGAATGCTTAGTCACCAGGAAGTGGCACTATTTCAAAGGAGTAGAAGGATTTAGCAGGTGTGGCTTTGTTAAATGAAGTGTGTCACTGAGGTGGACTTTGAGATTTCAAAAGCCTATGCCAAGCCCAGTCTCTTTCTGCTTTAGGATTAGGATGGAGAGCTGAGAGCTATTGCTCCATCACCTGCCTGTATGCTACCACACTCTCTGCCATGATGATAATGGACAAAGCCTCTGAAATTATAAATACTTTATAATTAAGTGCTTTCCCAATTAAACGCTTTCTTTCCTAAGAGTTGACTTGGTCATGGTGTCTCTTCACAGCAGTAGAACAGTGACTAAGACATTGAGTTTCAACGGCTATTGTGTAAAAAAATTCAACAGTCACATAGCAAGGAGGGCTGCTAGAGAAAAAAAAGGAATGAAAAAGCCCAAAGATCCAGAGAAAGCATCTGGATGCTGGCCAGTATCCAAAAGGCAGAAAAGAAGAAAGGGGGAAGTTATGCCTTTCTGTGTCAGAACCCAGAAAGGTAGGCAAACCAACAGAGATCCATGGTGGCTTGTTGGGACTGCTAAAGGAATTCTGGGAGAAAAAAAGGACATTATCTCATCAGGGGACTATTTAGTCCTTAGTATGACTTCAGTTGAACCAGTCTTTTGAGAGACAGTCCCTTGACAAGGAGGTTGACTGATCCAACTGGTTGACTGATCTCAAGGGGGTTGACAATGCCTTGTCGCTACCCAGAAGTAGATTTCAATTCTTGGACTAAAAGATAAAAGTTCTCTTTGCTGCTGTAACATGCCCACTTTTAAAAAGGTAACTTAAAACTCATTTAGGAACCAGATCACAGATCAGAGACCTCATTGGGATTTCTTTGGAGGGTTTTGGAATTCTACATCATCCTTTTACATTCTGACATTCAAAATCAAAAATGTTTCCAATGTTCTTTTTTTTTATACTTGAATATTTGCATGTAAATATAACACATTTTATCTATGTGTGTGTTTTAAATGCTATAGTATGGGAATAGTAACCAACTCAATACACAAAAGGCTTGTATATGCACATTTCCTGAAGGTAATTTTAAATAAGAATTTTAGTCTACCTGCATTTTGACTGTGACCTGTCACATGAGAGCAAACATAATACTTTCCATTTTTCATGCACTGCTAGCAATGCAAAATTTTTAGAATACTTGAAACATTTGGGGGTTTGTATTTTTGGTGCAGAAAATGCTAAATTTGCAGTTGAGAAGTTTTCTAGGTAACATTTCATTACTTACTTAATTATGGCCTCTTCGGTGTGAGATATTTTTACAAGATATGTTTTACAACTCAAGACCCCCTGCCCAGGGATGGCACTGCCCCCAGTGAGCCGGGCCCTCCCACATCAATCTTTAATCAAAAAAAAAATGTTACAAGGCTTTCCCACAGACTCACCCACAATCTGGTGGGGCCGTTTTCTCAATTAGTGCTCCTTCTCCCCAAAAGACTCTAGCTTATATCAAGTTGACAAAACAGTAGAAAGTACAGCAATGAATAAAGTTGTAGTATGTTCACAGGACATATGTTAGTCTATCCTGACTGGCCATCCTAGACTCGGGAAACAGAAAGTTTTCTCATACTCCACAAAAGTAGGACCAGAGAGTCTGAATACCCTGAGCTTAGTCCCAGCCCTGCCTGCCCACTATGACCCTGCCTTCTCCCTTCTTTGCTCGTCAATTGTTGGGTTTTGTTTGTTTGTGCTGTTTTTCTGAAGTCTCTCTCTTCCTCTATTTTTGGAATGACACCTCTTGGGTAAAGTCCATTTTCAAAAGTTTTCCATAAGAATTGATGGATAAAAGAGCATTCTGAGCTATTAACGTGATTTTTGTCTGAGCACAGAATTCTGTACTCTGGAAATATCTCCCTCCCCTGTTCCCTAATAGACACTGCTGTGTATGAAAAATCCCAGGTCAGTCTGCTCCTCATGTGTGTAAGAAAGATTTGTTTTGCTTTGCTTTTCTGAAAACATTTGTTTGTGTGTCATCCTTCTTGGTTATATTACTTTATTTGGGCTTCTATAGAAAAATACCACATATTGGGTGTTTTAAATAGTACAGATTTGTTTCCTCATAATTCTAGGTAAAAGGAGACCAACCATAAGGAGTTGGTAGGTCTAGGGTTTTCTTTGAGCCACACTCCTCAATTTACAGAGGACAACCTTTTCACTGCGCCCTCACCTGCTTCTGTCTCTGCCATCTGGGCTTCTCTGTGTAATAGCCCTGCCCGTCCTGGAACTAGCTCTTGAAGACCAGGTTGGCCTCAAACTCACAAAGATCTGCCTGTCTCTGCCTCCTGAATGCTGGGATTAATGGCATGCACCACCACCACCTGGCTTATTCTTTGATTTTTATATAGCTCCTTCTTCCTACTTTTAACCCCAAATCTTCAGAAAAACTAGTGTTTACATGCATTTTTTAAATTGTTTTCTGTTTTGCACCTTGTGTTATTTCTGATATAATACAGTTTAACATATATATATATACTTTTTCTATATATAGAGTTGTAGAAATCATTATAGACAGATTAGAAAAAGAGCTAGATGTTTATATAAATATATAATTACAGATGATAGATAGGTAGGTAGATAGACAGACAGACAGATGGGGGGGTGTATCAGGACTGACTTTTAAGGATGTGAAATAATAGTGGAAGAAGCATACAACTGGATTAGGCTGAGTTCATTGATATGGGCCCTCTGAGTAGAGATCCTAAGTTTAATGTAGAAGCTTGAAGTTTTTAAAAAGTGTCAAAAGTTTGCTTGAATGGTTGGCTGAAGCATTTGTCAAAGGATAGCCTATTGGAAAAGAGCAGAGATGCCCAATAAGCCTTGGCTTTGTGTTGATGAAGAGATTTCAAGGCTCAGAGAAACTGCAGTGCTGGAGTGGGGATGCTGTGCGAATCCCGATCCTCCACAGCGGGAAGATCCAGAGGCTTGCTCTTCACTAATACTGTCCCATGGAAAATGGTGAGAGGAACACCAGCACATTTGAAGAGCTTTGTTGTCGACCTTTTCCCGTGCCAGACCTTAGAGCTGGAGACACTGCTGTTCAGCTGGATGAATTAAATATGGTAGATTTAATTGGACCCCAAAGTAGCAGGGGCTGGGCGCCAGCACAGAACCATCAAAGCTCGGGGTCAGCATGCAAAATATGTGATCCAGAGGTGGCCAGGGTTCTACCTCATACTGGCAGCTGAACTTTATTGTGTTAAGAGTCACCCAGATGGTTCTGGTTTTGAAGGCAGAAAGTGGCCATGGGGGAGACTAAGGCTTGGCACTGTGTAGAAGTACTAAAGCCCCTGAAAAAAAGTCATTGGCAAAATGCTTTTGGTAAAGAGGCTATCATTGAAAGTTCAGCCCAGTTGCAGTAGAAGATTCCAGTATTTTGGAGATGCCAGTACCATAGAATATATGCCAAAAACAGCAGCAACCATGGAGTAGAGCTGGCCTGAACCTAAGAGACCACTGTGTGAACTGCAGAAGGTAGAACCAGAGAAGTGACCCAGGAACTTTTGCTGGTGTCCAGAAGACGCTCAGTGACTCCCAGCCACTGGTCACTAAGTTATTTACACTCTTTTGACTGTTGATTTGTTTTGTTCAGATTGTGACTTTGCCCAGGTTCTTCTTTCTTGAAGTAGAGAAGTACTTTATGTTTTTTTTTAAAGAGTCCCCAGTTGAGAGGTATTGAACTTTTAAAGAGACTTTGGAGTTTTAAGGAAACCACAATTTTAAAGAGGCTAAATTTTAAAATGTTTTAATTTGTGAACACTATAGTGCTTTTAAATTTGTAATAAGCTTTTTTTTACATTTTTGTTTTATTGAGCTATATATTTTTCTCCACTTTTCTCCCTTCCTCTCCCTTCCCCTTCTACCCTTCCCCATGATCCCCATGCTTCAAATTTACTCTGGAGATCTTGTTTTTTTCTACTTCCCATATAGATTAGATCTCTGTATGTCTCTCTTAGGGTCCTCATTGTTGTCTGGGTTCTCTGGGATTGTGAATTGTAGGTTGATTTTTCTTTGTTTTATGTCTAAAATCCACTTATGAGTGGGTACATATGATATTTGTCTTTCTGGGTCTGGGTTACCTCTCTCAATATGATGTTTTCCAGACCTATCCATTTGCCTGCAAATTTCAAGATGTCATTATTTTTCCATTGTGTAGTGCTCCACTGTGTAAATGGACCACATTTTCCCCTATCTATTCTTCATTCAAGGAGCACTTAGGTTGTTTCCAGGTTCTGAATATGAGAAACAATGCTACTATGAGCATGGTTTGATCACCTGTCCTTGTGGTACAATTGAGCATCTTTGGGTATGCACCCAAAAGTGGTATTGCTAGGTCATGAGGAAGGTTGTTTCCTAATTTTCTGAGAAATCGCCACACTAATATCCAAAATGGCCATACCAACTTGCACTCCCACCAGCAATGGAGTGTTCCCTTTACCTCACTTCCTCAATTGTCATCAATGTTTTTGATCTTGGCCATTATTACAGGTGTAAGATGAATCTATTTTCATGTTTGTTAATGTGTGATCTTGGTGGTAAATAAGAAAGGAAAAGTTATAACTTAACAGTGATACGCTTGGTGTCAAGCTGGCAAGGGGTCAATTGTATTGGCTTGTTTTATGCCACTTTGACACAAGATAGAGTCATCTGAGCAGAGAAAACCTCAACTGAGAATTCCCTCCGTAGCATTGGGCTGTGGAAAATCTATAGGGAGGGCATTTTCTCAGCGATATGAGAGGTTTGAGGCCATTGTAGGTGGTACTACCCCTGGGCTGGAGGTCCTGGGTACAATAGGAAAGAAGACTGAGAAAGCCATGAGAAATAGGCCAGGAAAAGTCACTAAGCAGAGCATCTTCATGGCCTCTGCATCAACTCCTGCCTCGCTGGTTTCCCTCAATGATGGACAATTACATTGAAGGGTAAGTGAAATAAACTCTTTCCTCCCCAAGTTGATTGCCTTGGAAACTCTAACTGAGACAACGTGTCTCTCTACATATACATTTCTCACAAATTTGTGTTGGTTTTTAGAAATCCATAGTTATTTTCAAATGGGGCTATTGAAACCTGAGTGCAAGTCTTGAATAAACAGAGGGTGTAACTGTGGGAAGCTTTGATAACTACTTTAACTCTGTGCCCAGTGAGTTTTATTCCTATAAATAAATAAGAGGAAAGGTCTGTTTTTAACCATGTTTTAATTTTTTATTATTTTTAATTTTAAGAAAATCTTGGTGTGATGGTGCATGCCTTTAATCCCAGCACTCAGGAGGCAGAAGCAGTCATACTGTGGAATAATCTTTTTGTATGCTGTGAAGACGTATCTCTGCCAAGGCACTTCTGATTGGTTTAACAAAGAACTGAATGACCAATAACTAAGCAGGAGGTGATAGGCAGGACTTCCAGGCAGAGATACAAACTCTGGGAAGGATCAGAAAGTGGGAGATTCACCAGCAAGATGCAGAGCAAATTAGTCATAGGGTATGGAAAAGAGGTAACAAGCCAAGTGGCAGAACACAGATTCATATAAATTGGCTAATTCAAGTTGTAAGAGCAAGTTGTGAACAAGCCTAAGTTAACACAAAGCCTTCATAATTAATAATAAGTCTCTGTGTCATTATTTGGGAGATGGAAGTCCAAAGAAAGTCTGACTACATGGATGGGTCACTGTCCAACCTGGTCTACAGAGTGAGTTCCAGGACAATCGTGTCAACAGTGAGAAACCCTGCCTCGAAAAAATATTAGAAACAATATTGTTTTCAATTATATATGTGAATGAATGTCTGTATGTCTGCATTGAGGATGTACACATGCATACAGGTATTCTCAGAAGCCAGAAGTGTCTGATACTCTGGAACCGAAGTTATCTTGGGTTTCACCACTTGGGTGGTGGAAACTAAACCCCAGGCCTCTGAAAGAGCATCAAGCACCCTTAACTGCTAAGACATCTCCCTAACCCCCTCAACCTTGTGTGTAAACTGTCCTATAGGCACATACTTATACCTATTTGTGCGATACAATGTGATATTTTTGAAACATGAATTGCTGTGTATTGTTTAAGTCAGTGAACTAACTCCTTAAATATCTGTCATCTATGGATAAAAATACTCAATTTCAGTGTTTGCTACTTATTTGAAATGTATAGAACTGTCTCACTGTCTTCAGTCACTCTGCTATGCACTAACAAACCACAAATTTGTTAATGATGTCTCAATGATGACTCAATACTCACCGATCAAACTTGACCCTGTCCCCCATCACACAACTCTCCCTGCTCTCTGAAGATGCTAACCTACTCTTAACACCCAAGATCTTATTTTCATGCCTTATCTGACTGGGATCGCACAGTACTTCTTTCTATGTGCTTGGTTTATTTCACTTTAATATAATAACCTCCACTTCTATCTGTGCTGCTGCAGAGGCAGGATTTCATCCTTCTGAGGCTGAATAATATTTTACTGTGTATCCATATCCATTTTCTTTAACCATTCATCAGGGGAAAACTTGTGTAGATTTTCATTTTCTTTTATCTTTCAGATATGCTGAAATGGAACAAGGCATTTAAGGTATGTAGATTTTTAAGTCAATCCCTTTATTTTAAGCCACACATCAGAATTTTGCCTTCTGTTTTATGTTGATGGTTCTAGTTCTTCCCAGTTCAGGGTCAAATCTGTTCCCCCCCCCAGGGCAGGAAACCTTTTAACTTCACATCCTTATGGGCCGTCCTCTTCTCTGCTCACCAGGCAGTATATTTGTTCCTTATCTCTCTCCTCTTTGTGTTACTTTACGTTTTTCTTATCCCTTACTTATTTCTGTGATGAAGCTTCTGGAAAGGAAAGAGATGCCTAAGCAGCCTTCTTCTTATATCTCCAGAACCTCATGGCCTGACCAGGAGAGATGGCTTAGCCTCAGACTATCTCTCAGACCCCCAGGCTCTGAGTTCTGGGGACTGGACATGTCAGTCCATGTCTAACAAGCACCTATCCAAACTTAATGAATTCTGCTTTGGGGAAGGAAGGTCAAGCTAGAGAATAAGTGAAGAAAGGATGAGCAGGAAGACGCCTAGCAATAATGGAGAGGGTGCGTGAACTAGCTTTCCCCTGTAATCAGATTGATGGCCACCCTAACTATCATCACAGAACCTTTATCCAGTAACTGATGAAAGCAGATGCAGAGATCCACAACTAAGCGCCAGGCCGAGTTCCAAGAGTCCAGTTGAGGAGAGGGAGCAGAGATTATACAAGCAAGGAGAGACAAGATCATGATGGGAAAACCCACAGAGACAGCTGACCTGAGCTCATGGGAGCTTGCAGACTCTAGACCAACAGCTGCGGAGCCTGCATGAAACATAACTAGTCCCTCCATATGTGGTCTGTTTGAGCAGCCCCTGGAAATGGGACCAGGATCTGTCCATGGTGTATGAGTTGGCTTTTTGGAGCCCATTCCCTATGATGGGGTGCCTTGCTCAGCCTTGATGCAAAGGGAAGGGGCTTGGTTGTGCCTCAACCTAATGTGCCAGGCTTTATTGACTCCTTACCCTTTCTGAGGAGTGGATAGGGGCATGGTTTGAAGGTGAGTTGGGGGAAGCAGGAGTCGGGGAGGGAGATGGAACTCTGGTTGGTTTGCAAAATGAATAAAAATGTTAAGATAAAAAGGAAAAGATGAGCAGGAAGGAACTGATGGGGGAGGTGGAAGTGGAGAAATGAGGGAGGCAATGTTCATATCAGATCACAGAAAATGCTTTATGGATAAAGCATAAATATGGAAAACGATGACTATTTCTATTTGTTTACAGAGTTCTCCTAAGCTGCATCCCTAGGAATTAAGTGCTAATGCACTGCTTCCCCGTCTTATCATCCCTGGGGCTTAAGTTGATTCATGGTCCTCATGGGCAGCTCCCGACTACGTCAGAATTATCTGATACCAGAGCTTATTAAAAACACAGAGCCTCTGTTCCCAATACATCGGAAGCTCTACTGTTATGCAGTAGTTATCTCCGCCAGGAGATCCTGATATTAGCTAAAATTTAGATTCACAAGGCTAGCCTCACAGAACACACGCATCTGCATAAAAAATATCACACCACTGCACGGAATTGGAGTTCTCAGGAGAGAGAAGGGTCAGGAGAGAGAGATGCCCCAGGATAATAACATATTTCAGAGTAGCAAGCTGTACTGTCTATAGGAGATATTTAATTTCAAGAACTAAATTGTAGATTTTAATGACCCTCTCTAAGAAGGGTATGTCTTCCAAAATGGAAAAATTATTCAGTGTGCCATGTGGTATCTTTTAGTTATTTGTCATGGGCTTCTTTTTCTGTGTCCCTTTGGTTCAGAAAGAGACAGATACATCTAGATCTCCACATGGGTCTGGTTTTCTCTTCAGTTTCCAGTTTCTCATCCCCGCTGTGGCGTTTTTATGTCATTGACTAACCCATAGTGGACTCTGTTGGAAATTGTTTCACATTTAGCTATACTCAAGGGCATAGCATTTTAATACCTTTAGCTATTTTTATTGTTCTCTTTTTCTCCCTATTACAGGATCAAGGGTCCAGCGACCAGAACAAGGAATCTTGGAAGACAGCTAAAATAAACATGCTTTCTTGTTCTCACAGTCAGCTCTCAATAAGGTGTGATGATTTACAACATAATTTACATTGCAGGTACTTAATCCCTAACACATAGCAAGCCTTGTGTGAAAAATATTTCTTTAATGTTCATTCTATTTTTTTACTTCAACCATGCCATGAGATGTTATTTGCATCTCAGCTTCTTGAATTATGATAATAATTTTGTTGAAAATGTATTTCTTATTTGTGTTCATTTATTCTTCTCTCATACAATACATCCTAACTGCAGTCTCCCCTCCACCCAGCCTCTCTCTCCTCTTCCTTGGATCCACTCTTCCTCCATTTCCTTCAGACAAGAGTAATACAGTTTTAGCACAGAGATTTCAGTTTAAGATAAAAATAGCTTGTGTCTCACTGGAGTGCCAGGTAATCTTTAATTATCTTCATTTAAAATAGCAAGGATTTAAGGGTTCAGATAGAGAACTGGTACTTGAAGAGTTAAAAGTCCTTATCAAAGGCAGACACTAGCGAGTATGAGCGAATTGAATAACAACTATTGGCGTGACTACAGGAGTGCTAACATGAGACACCTCAGTGACAGTGTGAAAAAAAGGTTGATCGCTCTGTATATCTCCGTGGGGCACATTCTTAGCTTAAAAAGATTTCTTTATGCTTTTATTTGACTTCCTTCTTGGCTGATTTTCCTAAAACTTCTGTTTGTAAAATCACTCTACTTCAGCACAACCCAACGTCTCTCAGATGAGCTTCTCAGTCATAGGCATGTCTGGTCACCAGACAAGTGTGATCAAGACACATCCCTGCCACACCATCCTCGGGCACACCAAGCTCACTTAGAGGGGTACAAAATTCAGGTACTCTGAAAGCATCCCATAAGTGAACGGAGCATTCTGGTTTCCCCATCAAGTAGAGTTCCCTCCTCCCTCACCCAAAACACAAGCACTATTGCAGACCACCATTCCAGACAGCACTGCATTGCCCAACAGAATCCCTCAAAACATGCATCCCACATGCAGCTGAACAGTGCAGTTGTTCAAGATCCCAGGTTTGAGAGTCAATATAAGCTCACTGGGTCTCTACATGTGCGAGCTTGTCCAATGCACTCTAATAGAAGGGTAACCAACAACACTGCTTTCAGTTGTTGTAAGAACTGGGCTAAACCATAAGCCCAAATTAGCCTACTGAATTCTACAGAAAACTATAAAGTTGATACCATCTATTGTTATTCTCATCTCATAGGTGAGTGAATTAAATCTCATAGATATGTTAATTGTTAGCTTACTAAAATTACATAGTCAATTAGTGAGGGCATTGGAATAGCCCTGAGGTTATCAGAATCTAAAGACTTTTCATTTGATGACTTCATTGTATTGGTTCTCAGAAATGGGGAAAGAGAGAAATCTACAAAAACAAACAAACAAAAACACCTCTCCGGAATATCAGAATCAAACATAGCAGGAGTAGCAGCCTAATATTAACACTAAGATAGGAATTAGAAATGACCCGGGAAGCAGAAATGGTTCACAAGATATATGGGAAAATAATGTCACCACTGTTCATTTTTATGGCTAAAAGGGGATTCCCATCCATCAGTTTCTCCTCTCCTCCACAACATTAGATGATGAATGACGTATTTCTGTTGTGACATTTGGACCTTTAATAGGCTTCTGTGTTCACTAAATGGAAGTGTCAATATAACTACTGTCCAGCTGCTATAGAAAACATCAAGTCCAAAACTGGAACAAGGAAGTCTAAGGTTCTGCTGGTAGAGATGGGTCTCCAGGGAGAATTAATGGAAAGGGGACTGAAAACATTGGTGAAGAAAAAAAAAAGAAAGAAAAAAACTGGTGAGCTTATGAAGAAATTGTGGATAACACTGAACAAAAATATAGTCTAATTTTGCCTCAAAAGAAGAATTTCTTGACTTGGTAGTGAACACAAATTATCCTATTGTAACTACTGAAATGCTACTAATAGCTCTCAGCTTTTTAAAACAATCATTAAAAAGCTTGTTTTGTGGGAATTGCCTCATAGGAAATATAAGTCAGTAAAGTGCTAGCTTAGCATGTACAAAGTACAAAGCCCTGGGTATGATCTAAAGTACCTCATAAAGCTGGGCATGTTAATTCACACCTATAATCTATCAGGAGAATCAGCAGGTTAAAGCCCCCTGCTAGGAGAGCATTCAAGGCCAGCCTGAGGACCATTAGAGTCTGTAAGGCAAGCAAAGAAGGAAACCAATGGTGTTAGGTCATTGTCTTCATTTCTTTTCCTGTTATTGTGATAAAATAACCAATGAAGACAACTTTAGAAATAAAGGGCTTCCTCTTTCTCATATTACAGTCGAATCATGGCAGGGAAATCAAGGCAGCCAGGATGCGAAGCAGCTAGTGACATCACATCTACAATTGGAAAGCAGAGAGCCATGAACGCATGCTGCTACCAGTTCCCTTTCTTTCTCTATACAGTTCAGGATGAAAGGAGATGACAAAGTGGCAGGCCTTCCCACTTTGATTGATGTAACCAACACCCCTCCACAGACATGCACAGAGGGTGGCCCCCGAGTGACCCTAGATTCTGTCAAGTTGACAATTAAGCATTAGTCCTTGCAGTCATATTGAGTCCCATGGTGGAAAAAATCAAAATGAGTGACTGACACATGACAGAAGCTGGTTGTCCTTTCACAGGAGCTGAGTGCTGCGGAAGTGAGGTTTTGTTTGGCAATTTTCTCAACAGTCTACTCTGGGGAAAGACTGCTCATTAAGATTCAGGAAACAAGCAACTCACAAGTCTCAAACATTCCTGAGATTTATTGAACTAACTAGGCTCCTGCCTAAGGTCATACAAGTCATAAGAACTACTGGGAGATGAGACTCTCCAACACAGTGACTGCAAGTCATGCAGGAAGTCCAAGGGATGTAGCTTTTGTTCATTGTCACCAGGTAGACATTTTAGTGATGAAGCTGCCTTTGAGTCATCCATACCCCGTTAAGTCACCTCAATAAATTTATTGATTTATCAAATTGGACTGGGGTGAATATCTAGGGTAAGCAGATGCTTGTCTGCGTCTCTCCATGAGAAGTTAACACAATCAAGCATCAACTCTATTGCAGTTAAATGGATGAGGGAATGTGGTTACGGTTCAAAGGTTTTTAATGAGGACATGTGTCCTGCATGTCAAGTAAAACAAAAACCTACACTCAAGGGAATAGACAAATTTAAATCTTTGATTCATGAAGCTCATGGAATCGAAGGTTTACAAGAGCATCTGAACAGTTTATAGCACATCAATGAAGGCATAATCTGATAAATATGAGGACAACTAACAGCAGATGTGACTTTCATTGTGTTACTGTGTGCCATCTTAGGAAAATAGCCCTTGTTTCCGGAGTCAGGCCACCGTTAAAATTCTGAAGTCTTGTGTAACATCAGCTGAAGAGAACCTAATGTCAGCAATGTTTTCCTGAACTGGCTGTACCCTAGAACGGAGAATGTCATCTAGACAAAGAGACTATTCCTTGCCAAATCATACAGTAGAACACACTAAATCCTGCCATCCAACAAACGTACAGAGCAGGATTCAGTCACACGCACCCTCAATTGTGCAAGAGAGTACAATAAAAGGAGCCGTTGATCTTATTACCCAACAAAGCTTATCTATTAATTATGAATGATTGGGTCTCTGCATGTAGTTTAATGTGTTTTGACCACCCAAACAATCCAAGAACTTTAAGCACAAGCATTAAAAAAAAGGCAAAAATGAGTATAATTCTTACTATATTAGGTTTGATTTTTAAAAAAAATTAGATTAGATGTTTTCCAATTAAAATTAGCTTTGAGAGTCAGGTGCCTCTAAACTGAGATATTTTACTCAGGTCAAATCAGCAGAAGCAGGGCTTCTCTCTCCCGGGAAAGAATTGCAACTTCTAGACCATAAAGGGTCGGATTTCTTTAGTACATACAACTATGCAGAAACGTTTACCCAGGGGGAAAGGATATTATCTAGTAACAGAAGACTAAGACGAATTCCCACAGCGGTTCTCTCCGGGAATTTATTGCTATCTGTGGTTTCTTTTCACTATATATCACTTTGCTCGGCTGTGGCTGACAGGAAGAAATCTCCCCTTCCAAACAGCCAGGCTTCCTCAGAACCGCTGACTTCAGAACACGTCATGCTGCCCTGCAAGTGACAGAACAAGACATTGTAACAAGGAGCAGATTTCGTCCCTGAACTTTAGCCATTCCTCTCTGCCATATTTATCTACAGTTCTGCTGGAACTGCTGTGACTATAATGCATAAAGTTACACTCAGAGCAAGCATGGGTCTTCACCAGTACAAATCTATTGCTTTCCATTCAGGATGTGTTTGTGTCTTAATTTTCTTTTCAACTTATGGTTCATATAGTTGAGGCCACAGTGAGAAAAACATGTTGTATGAATAATCTCTTTAATCAGAGAGACAACTATTTGTGTTGTTGGAAGTAGTGTGATTTGAAGGTAACATTTTTTTTTAAGTTTCTGGGTATCATGTCTTTCCTTCTAAGTGAGGGGCCCACATCTCTATAAAGGCTCTTCCTCTGCTTGCCCTCTAGATTCCATGGCTGCTCTCATCTCCTTCCTTATCCGCCTATTCTTTAATGAGTCTTCATGTTGACCTGACATAAGCTTCCAATGACATCCTCTATGTAGATGACCTTCCTGTCTACCCCACTAGAAACATCTTTTCAGAAGTGTAGTGCTTTTAAAAAAATGACCTATTGGGATGCCCCCTTGATATCCCAAGGATCTATAACTGAACTTGTCTTCTTACCCTTATATTGTGTACTCTTTCTATGTAAATGACACTTTCTTTCCCTTATTTAGATAGCCAAATTTTCTTGAACTTTACCTTTCCTTCCATTCCCCTAATATATAACCAGGCAATTAATCGTGTAGGTTTGTTAGATCAGAACAACCCCAAGAGAAGCCAGCAAAAATGTGGTACAGGAGCTACAAATGTCCCCATTCTGCTCCTACATTCTCACCTCTTACCCAGCCAGGAATATATCCTTCTTGAGCTCACGGAGGCACATTTTGTTTTGGCTGAACAAAAGAGATAAGATATGGATCCTGGGGCTCAGAGTGTGTAAGTGTGTGTAAGTGTGAAACTGAAGAGCAGTGAGGTGTTCTTCTCTCTACGGATACAAAGCACACGGTCCAGCCCTCAGGATAAAGGGAAATGCCAAAAGAAGCTAAAGTGCAGGTGCAGCCTTGAGGAGAGTGATTGTAAGATTTGTGTTTTGGTATATTGCTTCCTTTTCTGCACTATGTGTGTGTTTATGCAAAATAGCACATGCCATGTCACACATGTGGAAGTCAGAGGACAGTTTTGTGGCAGTTAGCTCTCTCCTGTCATCGTGTGGTTCCAGGTGATCAGACGCAGGCCATCAGACTTGTCAGCATATGCTTTACCCATTTCGCTGGCTCCTGATTGTGAGATTTGTCAGTCTACTCTCATCATTTCGCCCCAGACATGTATGTTTATCTATGAAGCCTTTTCCCAGTCTGAAAACATTCCTCCATCTGACCCTCCACGGAGCTACTGGAAGTAGCCTTTCCTACATAGCAAAATAATTATTTCATTCTCCTCTTAATGGTGTATTGAAAACGGTTCATAACTTTCAAATTATGTATCCAATTTTCTATCCTGCTTTTCCTACAGTGCAAATCCTCTGTCTGCATCAAACTCCTGGCAGTTATCTAAGTAAAGCCTAGTGCTGCATGCTACCATGAATCTCTCTGCCTGGAGTTAACCTCTTTTTCACACAACAAATATGGTAACAGTGATTTATTCTTTAAAACTACCTAGGTATTGCCCTCTGTGGGGAACCTTTCCTGGTCCCTACAATCATTTCTATGGCCATTGTCTGACTCCAAAGGCTTTCACCATACTTGCCCACTCCTGCATATCACTCACTGCTGTGAGACTGTAAGGTCTTTGAGGAAATATTAGTCATCTTTCTTTTATATCTGAACTGCCTGGCACATAATTCCAACACAAAAAAATCTTTATGCATAAACAATATAACATTGTTTTCATAGAAGCATATTTTGCTAGTTCCAAACAAATTGATATACAAATATATTTTGTGAACTCAATCTGTTCATACATTTTATGGATTCTGTTCTGGGAAATTGAAAGTCACTTTGTGTACCACATGTGAATATCAGTTGCGAAACAGAATGCAATCAAACAAACCAACACCAAAATCACAAGCTTAAACTTAGCTTTTACTAATTTTGTACCTTCTTCATAGCATGCAATGCCTCTCGGGCATAATCATGAACATCAATGCATGATATACTACTATAGATGAGATGCTTACAGAGTGATGAAGATATTTGGCCTTGATGCAGGACGTTTGATGCACTAACAGACTATTATTGCCAGAATGATGCTAAGGTGCCTGTCTCAGAAAGAACAATCTTGGCTGTAACTAATAGCAAAGCGAACATTACAGTTTAAAACAAAAATATAGCAGTACCTTGGACTCCAGTCCCAAAGTTAACTGGAAATGAAATGAAGCTCCTCTTTTGTCACATTGTAATTTAGTTTTAAAATGTGTTGGTAAACCATAAACCTCTCACTTAATGCCTGCCTGAGTCAGACACCTTCAAACAGCGCAGCATGACGGCTTTCTGAGCATCGCTTGCTCAAGTTGCTAGTGGTCAGTTGCGTAAATGGAATTGCTAAGCATGCCCATAACCAAAAGACAACACAGTCTTTCCTTATCTTGCTAAGAATATCCTATATTCAAAAATAATGGGTATTCTAAATATAAGTCTAAATAATCACTAAGGGTTTCTCCTAAACATTATGATAGAAAAACATCTGATAAGTATAACTATAATAAAAATCCATTATTTGAATGAATTATCTATACCCTACGCACAGCCAGATGACTCTATGATTTAAAATGCTCTTCATATTAAGACATGTGTTGTGTTGTATGTGAAGATAAAACTACTCAGCTACCAGCAGTGTGAGTTGCATTTTGAGCAGCTTTTCCACTGAAAAAATACAAGTAGAGTCTCATCACCACCCACATTCTGATCAGTGACAAGTGCCCTACCTGAAATCCTGGCATAATCTACAGCCATAACATCTAATGCATATAGGTATGGCCTACCGCCAAAGATAAACTGTCTTAGTCCACCCAGCTTATAGTAACAAGAAGAAGAAGAAAATGTCTGTGCTAGGTAGTTGAGACAGCTCAAACAAGAGAGAGTTCTAGAGAATGGGCAGTCCAAAGTATTGACAAATTGATGTCCCTTTTAGAAGTTGTGATGTGCTATCCCAATTAATCTTAATAATAAAAACCCAGAGTCAGATATGGGGTAAAGGCAGAAAGATCAGAGAACTAAATGACCAGCCACAGTCACCTCTTACCGCCTCAACTCCTCAGACTAAAAATGGCTGAGCTCCTGTCTACACCTCGCCTTATCATTTCCTGTCTGTCTGTAGAGACCTCCAGACCTCTATGGTTAACCAGTGGCTAGCTCTACTCTCTGATCTCCAGGCAAGCTTTGTTGGTCAGAACACAAACAACATATCACAACTGGACCACAGACAGCCACCAGTCTTTCACTGTGACAGTGTGCAGCATCGCACGGTTAATGGTGTGAGAGAGTTCTCTAGGGCCTTGAACAAGCACTAACCCCACCCAGGAGAAATCCACCTTCATGACTTCACTATCTCCCAAAGGTTCCACCTACAAATATCACAACATCAACAATTAGGCTTTGATGTATGAATTTAGGGGACACGTACCTTGACTCTACAGCAGTAATCAAACTCAAAAAAAAAGCAAACTTTGCAGTCAAACTAACCAACTCCGCATGTGCTCCATGCCATAGTAATAGGTAGCAGGGTCGCAGTCATTGATGCTCCCAGTAATTAAGTGGCTGTCCAAAAAATATCAATCATGATCTCGGTTGTTCTCACTTAAAAGTTAAATACCAAAATCCTAATCACTGAAGAATGTTCACAGTTCCTAAGAGAGCTAACCAAAACATTAAATTAGCCCGTGCTTCTTCAGTATGAACATTAGTCCTTTTGATGCTCGTGAAATCTTGGATGGTACCACTCACCCGTGGACATCGTGTCTTCTTTTTTGAGACGGATTTCAGATAAGTCTCCTTTTTATACTCTGCAATTTTTTTTACTATCATGTCCCTATGAAATGGGCCTTTTTTTTTATTTTTAGCTTTGCCTAGCTTAAATTCCCTTTGATGTATATTTCAAGCATCTTTTCTGACTAGCTCAGCATTATGGACCTCACTAAATCCTTATTCACTTGGCAGGCACGATAGTGTTCCCTCCTCTAATCACAGCAGCATCCTCTAGCAGAAGCTGTTCCAAGGCTCTCGGTAAAAAGAAAATCCGTGTTTAATCTATGAGGAAAAATTTAAAGTGGCAGGATTTTATTTCTCTAATGTATATACCTGTGCATAAAATGTAAGAAACTGCTGCTTGCATCTGTTTTTTTTCCTTTCTTTTTAATTACAAAAGAAGTATGTAGAGCCTGCCCTGAATTATAATTATTCTGGCTTAATTTTAGCACTGTGAGACTTAGAAAGCAATGTCTAAGGAACTTCTGAAAATGAAGCTCAAATGAAGGACTCGGATCTCAGACAAAAACAAATTGAGAGGTAATTAATAGGCTCCTTGTCAAGGTTGCCACCGTTTCCTTTCTTTCTACCAACAGAGGACCTTTATTTACTTAACTTGCTATTTTCAAGGGAGAATTACAGGAGGAAATTCATAGTTAAAAACTTTTACAAAAAGCATTGTATGAGTACCAAATCCCTAAGTGTTTTGGTAGTATTTTATGTTTTAGTACAACTGACAATAGGTTCACAGTTGGTTGATTTAATACCAAAAACTTTTTATTCTTCTATTCACTTTATACCTTTATATCCAAATGAAAACCACTAGTTTCATTGGGAGTTCAGATTTTACCCAGGGATTTCTCTAAAGAAGCAAAACTTATTTCTTAGTTAAGCATTTTAAACATAGTACTACTCGAAGATATATATATATATATATACATATATATATATATTCCCCTATGTGTGTGTATGGAATTTTAGAACCTGTGAGCAAGAGTAACTAATTTGAGTTATAACTTGATGGATGAACAGTACATACATAGCAATATATTTCAAAGCAGATTTAAAAGCTCAAAATTCAAAAATTGGAAGAGTCAGGACTGGAAGAAAGTCCAACTGATTAAGGAAATTAAAATCTTCCTGAAGCAAAGAATAATTGAGATATCTTAAAAGTTAGCCTTGATTCATAGAGGCAGACAGAAAGAATCTAAAATATAAGATAGAGGGACAAAAAGGAAACACTGTAATAGCTTGAGATATACAGAGAACAGTAACAGTCTAATGTGGTTGAAGTACACAGTTCAGAAGAAAAGGAAAATAGAGAAGTTGGTTAGAAAGATGGAATCCAGTGCAAAAGGAGGGCATTTGTATTTCCATAACAGCATATGATTTTAGCCTAAAGGAACAAGAGGACACTCAATGTGGTGACAAACATCTATACTCTCAGCATCAAGATGGTAGAGGCAGGAGGATTCCCTTCAGTTTGAGGCCAATCCAGGCTATGGAACAAACACCTGTTTCCAATAAGCAAAAAGGAACGAAAGGGCGGGGGATGAGGAAAAGAAGAAGGCACAGAGCCAGCTAGAAAAACCTGCTCATCTTTTTACTGGAAAAGCAAAAACCTAGACAAATGTGTATCTCCCAAGACTGTGCTACTAGTTGGAGGCAAAACCAGGAAGGAAATCAATGTCTGAAAGCTCACAGCTGACCGCTCCTTTCTCTCTGAACACATTCCGAACGGCATGCATGGATTCTATTTAGGCAAGCTAATAGACTAATCTAGGTGGGTGATAACAAGGCCCCGGGCTGCAGTGAGAGGAATAGGGGAGGAAGGAGCAGCACCAGGGTTTCCCGTGCCCACCGTCCAGGCTGTTCGGAAGCTGACTGGGGTAAAGTGCTTTTGTTTACGTTGGGAAACACTAGGTGAAACCAAGACAAACAGATGTCTCCACTGAGTGATATTTAAGAGTTTTAACTGTACTGTTATGAGCACAGGGGATGAGGAGGGAGGGAGAGAGAATTACCCAGAGTGATTAACATGGAACAACTATTGTAGCAAGTTTTCATAGAATAGTTTGTGAAATACTGTATAATCACTCCGTAAAAACAAAAGGTGTGTCAATATGGGCGACAGAAGTGAAAATTGATCTTCGGAATCACAAGTCTAAATGAAGGACAGAGTCTCTTTTATAAATAATCAACTCTATTTATTGACTGTAAGCGATGGCCATAAATATCCCATCAGTATCAATAATGAAAATCCAGTTAAGAGTTTTAGCCAACTCGCCCTGTTGCTATGCAATCTCCACCAGCTGGGAGGTAATCTCTCAAAATTGCTTGGGAAAGCATAGCTGTTTCCTAAAGGAGTAAACATTTTTTTAGCCACAGGAAGATTTAAAAATAAGCAGACAAATGTTTTAAAGAAATCAAACCATGGTATCAGTATTTGCTTATAGAATGCTTTTTTATGCATGTATCTTTAAGAACTTTGGACCTATTCAAATAGTCTCTGAGACTTAAAATTCCAATTTAAAATGTGAAATTTGCTCTACTAGCAATTTTAGTCGGCATCTCCCTCTTAACATAAACTAAATTTTACCACAAAAAGTATGTTTAGATAACTAAGAAATATTTTTTTTTATTTTCGAGACAGGGTTTCTCCGTAGCTTTTTTGGTTCCTGTTCTGGAACTAGCTCTTGTAGACCAGGCTGGCCTTGAACTCACAGAGTTCCGCCTGCCTCTGCCTCCCGAGTGCTGGGATTAAAGGTGTGCACCACCACCGCCCAGCCTAAGAAAAAATTTTAAACCCAAGAAAAATTTTATTTATTAAAAATGTGGTATTTTTGAGATAAATGGCATATATCAAATTCATAAGTAAATGTTTTTGCTTTAACATGTTCAGATAAATGTGTACCACTCCTAAGTACCAATCAGAGACCCTTTGAAAAGTTACATTTAGGGGCTCCAGAGATGGCTTAGTGGGTGAAGTACCTGCTTTACAGCATAAGGAAGTGATTCCAATATCCAGTCCCCACATCAGAAACCAGGTGTGTCACCAGGTGGTGTCACTGACCAGGTCTTGTTAGATATCTAAAGTGCAACTGGAAAAATACAGAATAGCCAACATGGCAAGATATACTTGAGGGGGGCAACAGTGGCACCCTATCTGGGAGGTAACCAACAGCTGTCTAATTGGACTTACCGTCTGCTCAAAAGGAATTCGTGTCTGGTGCTGCAAACCTAGCCCATTACCTATGTATGGTGAGGTGATAGACCCTAGAGAAGAATCTAGTACTACATCTCTCCAAAATATCCTTAGTTTTTTTTTTTTAACAAGCCTCTGTACTCTGTACATACATAAGCACTACATTTAACAACTGTTGATTTCAAATAATGAGATACTGCAAATGCTTGGGCATATAAGTTTTGCAACAGAAACTTTTTTTTTAACATGGCATTTGAAGTAAGTTTCTACTTAAGTAAGTCTACTGGGAACACCAAGTTCCTAAACATGAGTGGAGTTGTCTTCCTACCTTATTATTTCAAGTGCCTGCCCATCTGTCAAGCTTCCAAATATTGTCTAATTAAGCAACATCATAGGACCATCCAGCAAGGAATGAAAATGAATGTGATAAAAATGTCTACAGACAGATATCTATATACATATGTATTGCTCTTCTGAATATACCTTTTAAATATCATTTCCTTTTTCCCTACCCACAAGTGTTGGGAATAATAATTTAAAACAAACAACTGAGGGAGCTCACAAAGTGCTCTCAAGGAGGCTGACTTCTGGAGCTTTGCCACGTCGGAAACACAGCTGGAAAAAATATATATACATCACGGAAGATTGGCCTGGATAACTCAAGTAACTTAAAGACCACAGCCATAGACTCCTAGACATGTGAACCTGGATTTCTCCTCTTGCAGAAAAGGGAAGCTAAAGAGTTGAGCAACATTTTATTCTTAGCTATTTCTACACACCTGAGTTAGAACACAGTCATCTGCAGTCTCCACAAGGGAAAAGACGTTGCTTGAATTCTAATCAGAGTGTGGAAAATCTACCTAGTACCAAACAACCCTCAAAAAGTTTAATCGTTACTGGACAGTCGTATGTATTGACCTGGCTAGGTGTGGTTATTAGCTATTTGGTCAAATATCAATTTCATGTTGTTCCAATAAAAATGTTTTTAAATTTATTAACAATTGAAATCAACAAATTTTTAGCAGATATATTAGTTACTTTTCTTACTGTGACCTAATAAAAAGCACACTGGAGAAGAGAGGGGTTTATTGTAGTCTACAGTTCAAAGGGATGCAGCCTGTTATGGAGGGGAAGCGTGGATGCAGGACATGAGGCAGCTAGTCACGTGACACATAGTCAGGAAGCACAGAATGGCGCGTGTCGTTCAGCTCACTTTCTCCTCTTTATTCAGTCTAAGAACCCCATCAAACAGTGTAACCCACAGTTAAGGGGTCTTTCCCCTTCAGATAACTAGTCCCAAACCCCTGTCACTGCCATGCTCAGGAGTTTGTCCCCTGGATAATTCCGGATCCTGTCAAGCCCACAAACAATACTTACTATTATACCTTTAAAGATTTAGTTGGGCCTTATCTAGTATTTCAAGGTCCTGGGTTCAATCTCCAGAAACAGAGAAATGAAATGTACCAAGGGTATTAGCAACCCAAGAGAAGGCAGGGAAGCAGAGTTGGCTGTGGAATGGCCTTGCTTTCTCCATGGTGAAGGATGCATGGGGAAGCAGTTTTCTTGTCTTTGGTACAGAGTTTTCTTGAGAGCAATGAGTAAAAGGAATAACCAGCAAATGATAAGGATGAGCATAGAGAATTCCATGCTGAGACGCCAGTTAAGAACAAAACATGGCTCCGGAAACAAGGCATTGATGAAAGCTGAGACTCCCCCCCTGTTCTCTCCTTGGAGTGACGCTTAAAAAGCAGGGTCTGAAAACTCAAAACGCTGAATCCGACCCTGAAAGCAACCAGGTCACACTTTCTATTGCAGTGTGTATTCAGGGAGTACACAAAGGAAACTGTTATTTTTCTTCCCGTTCCCAGTTTTCTTAAGTTGTTGTTGAATACTTCATGCACAGGAGGAAAATTATATCTCAAAGAGAGAGCACTCACTTATTTGATGCTATTGTTGATCTGCCTTATTATTGCTTAATAGATTTTTGTGCAGCTGGAAAGATAAAAGTACACTTGTGCGAGCGCGCGCGCGCACAGAGAGAGAGAGAGAGAGAGAGAGAGAGAGAGAGAGAGAGAGAGAGAGAGAGAAACAACCAAGAAAAAGGAAACACTGATCTGCAACAAAAATCTCTACTCCCAGCCCCTGGAGTGCCCATCCCTGTTTTCAAGTATTCACCGTCAGTGACAAAGTAAGTTTTTCCAGATATAATAATAGGCTCACATCTCTAATCCCAATACTTGGGAGACTGAAATAGAAAGATCTTAACGTCAAGGCCACCTGATATACATAGAGAACAACAATGGCAAGAGAGGGGCTAAAGAGATGGCTCAGTGGTTAAGTGCATTGGCTGCTCTTCCAGAGGACCTGGGTTCAGTTCTTAGCACCCAAGTGGCAGCTCACCACTGTCTGTAATCCTAGATCAAAGGGATTTGACCTCCTCACACAGACAAAAGTGCAGGCATAACACCAATGCACATAAAATAAAAATAAGTAAATCATTTTAAAAATGAAAGGAGAGGAGAAAAGGAGAAACAAGAAAAAGAAGGTAATTTTTCAAGTTGTATTAGAAAGGCCAATAGTTGAATATTAAATCTTTTTCATTTTTATTGAGCTCTACATTTTTCTCTGTTCCCCTCTCTACCTCTCCCCTCCCCTTCAACCCTCTCCCAAGGTCCCTATGCTCCCAATTTACTCAGGAGATCTTGTCTTTTTCTACTTCCCATGTAGATTAGATCTATGTATGTCTCTCTTAGGGTCCTCATTGTTGTCTAGGTTCTCTGGAATTAAATCTTATTTTGATACCTAGGATGTATTATCCTTTAAGCACATACAGTTTTGTTTTTCTTCTTTTTATGAAACTCTAAAAATTATACCTGACGAATATTACTTTTGTTATGGTCTTGCTACTTAAAGAGTAATCTTAAATGTGTTTTTCTGAGATTTCAAAACTTGAAATTATTTTGATGACATTATTTAAGGCTTAAAAGAGATGTTGACCACATTTCTTTAAAAAGGGAGACTATAAGTCAGACATTGGTAATATACACCTTTAATCCCAACACTCAGAAGGCAGAGGTAATTGGATCTCTGTGAGTTTGAGGCCAGCCTGGTCTACAGAGAAAGTTCTGGGACAGGCTTCCAGGGGAGACTATCATGAAAATCTGAAATAATTTATTTTCATTAGAATTTCTAGTTTAAAGGAAGGAAAGAAAGCTGAGTAAATATGTTAAGTGGCCCTAGACTGGTATTACACAGAGATATATAAGCCAACACAGGCCTCGCATTTCAAAAACATTGAGTCACTCACATTCAAGTATTATGAAACTATAAAAATCAACAACCAAGTTTGAGAATCAGAAAACTTTAAAACATTTCCTGCATCAGAATCAACAGACACAGAATATCAGATAATAATTATTAATATGTTGGACCTAAAGAGAAAATCCCAACCTTATTAATATGACCATGCTTCAGGTTAAGAAATGACCTTGTCAAGTCCAAAACCAAATAAAACATCTAACTTAACTGAATTTAAGAATTCAGTGGGAAGTCTTAGTAATAAAACAGACACAAGTCAAATATATGCCCAGGGATGAACAAATGGATCTTCAAAAGTCATAGGAATGAAGAAAAAAACAAAGGTAAAACACATAAAGGGGATATTTAAAGACATAGAAGATAGAAAGTATACCAAACATCTTATAAGTTCTAGAAGAAGAAAAAGAATAGATCAAAGTCCATTTTGTAAAAGAAATTATTGAGAAAAAAAGACATGAATCTACACACTCAGAAGTCCAATGAGTCCCAGTAGAATAAGCAAGTGATCTACACCTCACCTACCATGACAAAACTGCAGTTTAATCTTTCCGCATTCATTTTCTGTGGTCCCATGACCCTTTATTATTTTTTTTCAAGTAATTTGCCTGAATGGTAGTTACAATGTAGCAGCACTACTTCAATAGCATTGCAAGTTGCTGAGACCCTTAAAATAACTTACAGTCTTTTAAAATTGCTGACTAACCTAGAATATGAATCATATTTTTCTGTAACTATATTTTTTCATTCCTTGGAGGAAATCTAATGACTCAGGTGTATTCCTAGCTACTGCTAATTATCTTAACTAATTTCTATTAATCTGAATAATAGACTGTGGCTTACTAGAAAGGTTCTGGTAGCATCTTTCTCCTTCGATAGCTACATGGCATCTCCATGACTAGGCCTTCTTTCTCCTGGCATTCAGTTTAGTTTTCCTGCCTAGCTCTATTCTGCCCTGCCATTGGTCAAAGCAGCTTCTTTATTAACCAATAATAATAAAACATATTCAGAGCACACAGAGAAGAACCCCGTTTCTCCCCTTTTCTTTCTAAATAAAAAGAAAGGTTATAACTTTTTTAAAATATTTATTTATTTATTATGTATACAATATTCTGTCTATGTGCATGTCCGCAGGCCAGAAGAGGGCACCAGACCACTTTACAGATGGTTGTGAGCCACCATGTGGTTGCCGGGAATTGAACTCAGGACCTTTGGAAGAGCAGACAATGCTCTTAACCACTGAACCATCTCTCCAGCCCGAAAGGTTATAACTTTAACATAATGAAATTACATATAACAAAACAGGAATCAAGTAAGAATTACAGTTATAATATTTCTTTATGAGTCTAAAGTTTTATATCTAATTTATCTTCTTTCATAGCATATCTATCTGTCTTCAACTCCATCGAAGACCTCAGAAGGATATAGTATTACCTAAGTAAACAGGAAGTGCATTGTAAGCAACTTCCAAAACTCTAGACTTAACAAAGACATCTCGCTGCCTGTACAGTCACCCAAAGTTCTTCTGTAACATTGGGGCATCCCTCTTCAGCCTACAGGCCCATAGTATCTGGCAAGCACTCCATGAAGTAGGAAATTTGAAAGACTGCTTTGCCTATATTGACAGTTTTTCAGTCACTTTCTTCTGTGTTCTGCAGAATGTCTGACAGTTTTCTCTGTGAAGCAGGAACTCTGAAGGATCATTCCATCTTTTGGAAAGTTTAGCAGTCACTTTTCTGTGGGTCCTATATGTCCAGGCAAGAGCAGTTTCTTTCCCAAATGGCTAGCAAATTCCATAAGTAGTCTCTTCAATGCCCATCATCTTTTTGAAGTAGATTGGTACCTGTCGAGTCTAAGTTCTTAAAACTTTTAAATGCCATATTCTGTAGGTTTTTGAAAGGTTTAAAGAATATCTATTCATCTGAAATATATCTCCGTACATCTGGAAAACCTAACATGATTAAAAGTTTGACTTTTATAAATGAATATCTATTAATCTGTAATTTTTAATTATATACTGCATTTTTAAATTAACTGTATAAGCATAATAATTTAAACAAGAGTAAATATATATATAACAAAATTGACCTTAAATTTGTATCAGTAAACCAAAGTTTATACCAATGCAAAGTATTCATTTCTATATCATATCCCTTTCTTTTAGAAGTTGACTGTGACCATTATTATTTATAACCAACCCTTTTAAAATTAAAATAAACATTTATAAGCAATCATTTTGGGAATTTGGGAGTAGTTTTCTCCAAACTGCTTCCTGCTGTTATTGGGAGAAGTATTTTTAATGTTCACAGAGACCTATCAAGGGGTCTTTGTTGTGAGAAGTCCTTCTGTATATGTGCTGTCTTTATTGGTGAATGAATAAAGAAACTGATTTGAGCCTATAGCAGGGCAGAATAAAGATAGTCAGAGAAAACTGAACTGAATGCTGAAAAGAAGAAGGCAGAGTCAGAGAGACACCATGGAGCTGCCTGAGGAGAAAAATGCAAGCCACCAGTCAGAACCTTGCTGGTAGGCCATGAGCCTCACGGTAAAATAAAAAATAATAGAAATTGGTTAACCAAAGATAAAAGAGCTAGTCAGCAATATGCTTAGTTACTGGCCAAGCAGCAATTTAAATAATATAGTTTCTGTGTGATTATTTCAGGAGTCTGGGCAGCTAGGAAACAAACAAGAGTCTTCCTACTACAAATTGGCAGACAACGTATACTAGCTAAAACCTGGGAGGGCTTGGAAAGGAATTCTAGGCACTAAAAAACAAAGTTTAGGCATTTTTCTTCAGATGGGCTCTGCTTGCCTGCAGCATGCTGCAGCTCTTTTAAGGGAGGTCTTCCTGATTCAGAAAAAGCAAAAACAAAAAAAGCATGGTTTCAAAATGGCAGCATCCTAGTTTGCCAGCACAAATGGCTCTGACTCTTTTGGGAGGTCAGGCCAATAAGCACTAAATTGGGTTTGTAAGCAGCATGTTACAAACTGCTTAATGGTTCGACATAGACCCCCTGCAAACTTGGAACTAGGGTGGTATATGCAGCTTGCAGAGGCAGTGAACATGCCTCCAACATGTTGGACTGGGCAGAGCCAAAAAGCAAAGCAGCATTGGCCCTAGTCACACCACGGCTTAGCATTTTAAGAAATGCTCCTGGACAAAAAAGGATTTCAAAAACACAATAGGACAGGTGCAGACATAAAAGACCTCTAAACAAGACACAATGTGTTTAAAAAATATATGTAGGCTTAGGAGAGAGAAGAAAAAGAGTAAAGAGACAGTAAAAGTAATATAAAAGAGTACAGACAGTCATAGATTAAAGGAGTAAAGATAATAAAATAAATATTAAACTATTAGAGTAAGTGAAATAAGCCACATAAAGATGGAATGTACACAGAGAGTCTGGATTATGTATACTATTGTGTTTTCTTTGAATTTTTTGGCTGTGAAGGAGTTAAGTCTTAGTCCATCAAACCACATTAGTCTGGAAGGATTCCACAGGTTCTCGTCATCTGTGGAAACAAAAATAAAAGAACATCTTTTCCAAAGCAATATATCCTTAGACTCAAATTTTGAAGTTAAGAAACCTTTAAAACATGTATGTTGGTTCAGCTTAGCAGCCCATACAATGAAATGTCTCTCTTTACTTAACTCAAGATTTACTACAGGTAGGAAGACCATATAGTTTATCAGTTAACCAGAAGCACTTTTGCAAAGCAGGAGAGGACACTGTTAACAATTGTACTGAAGCAACAAG
The DNA here is from genome assembly GCF_014885135.2 of Alexandromys fortis. Taxonomy (NCBI): domain Eukaryota; kingdom Metazoa; phylum Chordata; class Mammalia; order Rodentia; family Cricetidae; genus Alexandromys; species Alexandromys fortis. The sequence goes on along the minus strand of NW_026067913.1, from coordinate 202,817 downwards.
CATAAACCAAGTCAAATAAGGCATAGGAAGACACACAGCCAGACTGAAAATACGTGGTACAGTGCAAGGAGTTGAAGGAACCAATACTGCCCTTACCAAGGCCATTCAGAATTATAGAAAGCATTGTTCTGTACACATCTTTATATGTTAAGTTTCTCTCACTTTCAAGTTGAGTTAACACTTAAAATTAGAGAAAAACTACCTCAAATCAAAAACATGTAAACAGGGGAGCTTTGCAATAAATTTTTCAGCATTTTCCAGGACTGGCTCAGTGCTCATGTACTTCTCACAGAGAGTTATTTTATTCTGAAATGACTTGGAAAATTTCATTCAGTGTTGTTTCTGCAGGGAACACAAACTGCAACTAGCATGGAGAGGAATGTGCATTGCCAATTCCCTCAATACAACACTGTTAATGAATCTCAGTGATTAATAGGGCTTGGTATAATTTATTCTGATGCCATCCACTACCAACAAACAGTGTTTGCAATGATCTAAATTGTTAAATATTAGATGATATGCTTTAGTAGCCATGTGATGAAGAATTTGTACAAACGAACAGGGATATTTGGTTGGCTGAAATCAGTAGTATCTAGGTCAACAGAAGTCTGTTTAAAGAGAACTTGAAATTTTTCATTTCCCAGGGATTGTTTTCTCTTCGTAAGGAGTGATGGCAACGAAATCACGACAGATGTGAAATTTCACTACAAAGAGACTCCAAGGCAAAATGAGCAATGCAGAGGCATGCAGGCCATTTCTCTTCTAGAAGAACTTCCAGACAATTTTGATTTCCTATTTTTTTAGGCATTATAGGTAGTTACCAAGGAATTCCTATTGACATTGTTATTGCAGTCTAAGCCTGCATTCTGAAGAAAAAGAATTGTACTATATGGAATCAAGATTTAACAAGCCAAGTCTTATTGTTGCTGCTTCTCACTCTTCTTTTCTTGTCCATGTTATACATCATAGCTATGTATAAACTATAAAATGTATAACAGTGGGAAAGATTCCTATATTCTAATATTGTTAATTCTGACATTAAAAAAGCTTCTAGTTTCTTTTTTATTCATCCTTGACTCCCTCGATTCTAAAGATTGATTTACTCAAAAGAAGTACAGACTAAGAACTTATTTATCCACAAAAAGTTGATATCTTTTCTGAGTATTTTGAGATAGGGTCTTACTAGGTAACAGAAGAGAGTTCTCAATCAATCCCACTATGTCAGTCTCCAACCTTGATGTCTTTGAGATTACATATTTGTGATTTTAAAACTACCCATTTTTTGACTGTATATATTTATTGCAAGACTGATTGTCTCAGCTAGTCTTCAACATATGCCGGAATTCTGAAGGAGGAGACTCTAATGCAGTAAAGGAATAGACTGACTAATGAAAGCAAGAGCAAACAGGCAGAGAGTCATCTTCCAAGTCCTTTATATAATCTGCCAACAGAAGGTTTGGTCCAGATTAAAGGTGGATGTTGTTAAGCCCACCTCAAAAGGCCTGTATTAAAGGTGGATTTTATTACTTCAAAGATCCAGATTAGAAGTGGATCCTCCCACTTTGAATGATTTAATTAAGAAAAAAATCCCTTATAGGTGTGCCCAGTCATTTGGATTTTAGTTAATTCCAGATATAGTCAACCAAGAATGGCCATCACAAGTCCACCCCTTGACAACTTTACTCACAATCTTATTTTCTTATGTCATGCTTAATTTACAAACAAATATGGTCATAATTATGTATAACATAACTATCTTTCATACAACCACAAACACACAAATTTAAATTAGGTGGCAATGTCTCTTGAGGAACATTCTTTTAGTATCTCAAACTTATATATGACAACCACTGATATTCTTTTAATTGATGTTACATTATGTGACAAAGAAATCAAGGAAAAAGACTACAAATACCCGTACAAATATATTCTTAACAAAAATTGACAGAAATATTTATATCAATTATAATCCTCATTTCAGCAACTGGTCATGTAGTCTTTATAACTACCTTCTACTACAATTCTGTATTTCTGCCACCCTCAACAAACACCTCAGCAGATCTTGACTCCTTTCTGAAAGGAGCTACCAATATCTTTATCCCTGAATGGTTGTGCCCTTTGTTATCCTGCCTGGGTTAGGTTGTTGTAATTTCCCATTGATTTTAATCACAGGACATGGTGGTACCAAGAGACACTGTAAAGGATCTCTTGTGCTCTAAACATAATCTTTCTTACCCCCATTGTGGAGAAGCAATTCAGTTTCCCCGTGATAAATACAGATCAATCACCCCTCTTAACATTGTTATTCCTAGCCTATTGGCTTAAGGTCATTCAGAGCCCAAAGTGGCCAGAGAAAAGTCTGAGCTTCCAGCTCAATGGAATGTTTGTTGTGGCTCCTGGCAGGAGCACTTCCTGCTCTGGGACCAAAACTTCTAGGCCAGAGAATTTAAGGGCACAGGAACAGGAAGCAAAAATTTTCTTAGTGGGTTACTAGGAGTGATAGTGAATGGAACTATTCAATTTTACACCCCTTCGATTCCTGGACCTGAGGATCCTGGCTAGTGCTATATCCTGACTGTAATGTATATTGGATGCTGATTCAAAGCATGTACTATCTTCTAGAGCACACTGACCCAGACTGTTGTTGGATATCTGCCACAGACTACTAAGACATGGGTTCAAACCAATAGAATGTCTTTATTAGCTACCAAGTGTTGCTGGGTCTTCAGGATCCCAGTAGAGCCTTCACCCTTTCTCAGGGTGAGCTTTTGAGAACAAAATGATATACTAAGTTGACCTGCTTCAGTTAACAAGAACAGTAAGCCAGAAGCAGAGCTACAAAAGCCAAAAAAAAAAAAAAGTTATCATGTTTAGAGACTTTCCTAGAACCATAGACTTGATGGACTAGATCTTCATTTTAGTTGTGTAAAGTGGTACTATCTACATGCTGAGTTTTTTTTACCTGAATGGTACTTCTATCATGGAGTCAATTGTGCTAAGGTCCAGGTACAAACTCAGATCTGGAATCCTGTTATACAGCCTTCCAAGCTACTGCTACGTAGTTGGTCCTATAACAGTGTCTTCAAAAGGCCATTTCATCTTTCTATCAGGACTGCTACTTCAGGATGGTAGGGAATATTTAAGAGCAGTGAGTTCCATGATCATGGGCCCACTTCTCTGGCTGTGAAGTGAGTTCCTTGGTTAGAAGCAATACTGTACAGAATATCATGACAGTGGATAAGACATTATGTAAGTTCAAGCTGATGACTTTTGCAGAAGCATTACATGCAGGAAAGGCAAATTCATAACCAGAATAAGCATCTACTCCAGCAAGGACAAAGATTTACTCTTTTCATGGAGGAAGTGGTCCATTGTAATCAACCTGCTGGTCACCTCAGGGGACTCAGTGTTGGTCTCTGTCGTTGGCAGATGTGGCACTCAGAAGCAGCAGTAGCCAGGGCAGTCTTGGTGAGTGGAAGTCCATGTTGTTAAGCCCATCTCTGTCACCATGGCCACTTTGAAGAGGCCACCTGTCATCCTATCTACTTGATTCTTGAACACCTCCTCAGATGAAGCCTCCTTTTAGGAGCATTTACATGGGGCACAAGTATGTTTTTCCCATTTTTAAGAGATACTTCTTCTCCGATGTCTTTCTCACCAGTTTTCCAATCATGCTCTTTCCAAGTCCCAGATCACCCAGTCCATTAGCTACAGCCCTTCAATCAGTGAACAATTGTACATCTCACCACTCCTCCTTCCAAACAACAAAATGTAAGACCGTGTGCCCTGCCTAAAGGTCTGCCCGCTGGCCAGATACAAGAGGGAAAGGGAGATGTGGTAGGAACCACCACGCCTGCATCTTTCAAGTCCTTCATGCACTAATTTCTGCAGTTCCTCTGGGGATATTATATTGGTTTTGATTCACTCTTTTCTTTATCAGAGGCAACTCTAAAGGCCTCCATTCAAGCCTTTCCAACCTTGATAGCTCTCACTCCACAAGTCAGGAAACCAATGTGAGAATTCTGCAAACATCTAAGGAATCTATCCCAATTATACATTCTGAGACTAAGGAAATAGCCAAAAGATGCATGTCGGATTATGCAGGGCCTACTGTGAATCAGGTGTCAGCCAAAATTCCTTTTACCACCTGACCTCCATAAGCCCTTATTTGACTGAAGGGTCACAGATTTTTTTCTTGTAAAGACTGATATTCTTCTTTTTACCCCAGTGTACCATTACCATTGTAAAATGTCATAGGTCCCTCTAAGAATGGACTGGAGAAAGGCCAAGAGTAAAACGTTAAGGTATTTTAGCAAAGTTCTTCCTCAGGGGAACCTGGCTACTCCTTTATTCAGGGGTTCTGGGCCTGCAAACTGACTCAAGTCTGGAAATTGGTTCATAAGCCAAGATTCCCTTTTGCCACAAAGCATTTGTTGGAGAATTTTCTACTTATACAGATTAAACAAATATGCAGTAGGCTTCTTTTGTCCATTTCATGCCTGGAAACTCCGTGATTAATTAGCCAGTACCAAAGGTCCGTACAAGTCATGCCACCATAAAATTCACTTTGCCTCTGCTGACCACTATGGGTCAGGCCATTATGGACATTGCTTTGTCTATGTTGCCCATTATGATAGTACTATCACCTTGCCTTTGGTGAATCAAGGCTTCCACACGGCCTATGCTACTTCAGGCCCAATTAAACCCATTGCATTTAATTCACCCAACTGAGCAGCAGCATCTCTGACCCTGAGTTCTAGTAGAAGGGAAAAGACGACAACAAAGCTCTTCAAATGTGCTGGCGCCCCCTCTCCATTTTGCACCTTATAGGATTAGTGAAGGGCATGAATCCATTCCCACATGTATTCCCTAGACATCTGCCTGAGTGAATTAGCAAACTCATTAAGCTCTTCAGTTGTATAGTGCACGTCCTCATCCACTACACTTTCTATCTCCCCTTTAGGAGCCTGCTTAGCCTTAAGTCTGGTTATAAGTCTAGAGGCAACTGAGGGACATCAATGTTTTGCCTGGCATCTCCTTTAGAGAAAGTCATTGCTGGCTTAGCACACAATGAAGGATTAATTTCCTCAGAGACAGAAAGGCAATATCTGAGGGGGTGGAGGTGGGAGTGCATCTTTTGCCAAGTTGGAGATACTGCTTCCTCTGGTGAGATAAACCATTGGAAAGCTGAGGGTTCCAAGTTCTCAAATTTGATAGGGTCCTCCCACACATCCCAGCCCCACATTAATTCAGCCAATCTTAAATGAGGATTTTGAGTTGATTTTCTGTAAGTTGAGCTCTGTGGCAATTATTTTCCAGGGCACACTTAGACACCGTTAGACTGGTGATGAGCCTCTGATGCTGGTCACTTTTGTCACTAAGTTCATTGTTGCCCTTCACTGTGTTCTGAGATGGGAGAAGTTGGTTAATTTTACCATGGAACTCATTTTTTCCTTTGTCAGTCTATCCAGAGATGCTAAGAACAACTAACCAGCATCATTATTTTCCTTATTTTTCCACCAATTATCAAAAGTTTTATATACAGAGTCACCAAAGCCATTGCCTCTCACAATTAGTGAATCAAGATCATCAAGTACATTTTCTTAAATTTGTAAGATCATTCACACCATAGGTTTTTAGCACTTCCCACACACTCCCAGGAGAGGCTTCAGTAACAGCAGGTGTTGGAGAATTAGAAAGCCTCTTCTAGATACTTAAAAGATTCACCCTTACACTTGTCTTGCTCTAGAACCACTTCTGGTACCAACATCTATATTAGTTGGGGATCTTGAGAGGAACAGAACTTATATAGAATGAACCTATAAGTACATATGTAAAGAGTGTTTATTAGATTGTCTTACAAGCTGTGGCCAAGCTAGCACAACAATGGCTGTCTACCAACAGAAGGTCTAAGAATCCTGTAATTGTTCAGTCCTCAAGGCTAGATGTCTCAGCTGGTCTTATATACTTATACAAGAATCCTGAGGAAGTAGGCTCTGAGGCCCATGAAAGAATGGACTTGCAAGTGAGAGTAAGAGCAAACAGGTAGAGAGAGAGAGAGAGAGAGAGAGAGAGAGAGAGATCTTCCTTCTTCCTTGTCCTTTTTATAGACTGCCAGCAGAAAGTGTGGCCCAGATTAAAGATGGATCTTCTCACTTCAGATGATTTCTTTAAAAAATAATCCCTCACAAATGTATCCAACTACTTGGGTTTTAGTTAATTTCTGATTCAGTCAGGTCGACAGCCAAGAATAGCCATCATAGCAAGCAGCCTGTCCTACTTTCCAACTGCTATGACAAAGCCTATGACCAAAAGTACCTTGAACAGAAGAGTTTATCTCACCTTATGGCTTGTAGTCCACCATCCAGGGAAATCAGGGCAGGAATGTTTAGTCAAGTTGAGGGCCATCTTGGTTGATTTTCCAGCTTGACATGAGGTCATGCTCAAGGAATTTATATCTAGTTCTCTTCTCTCTTCCTCTAGTTCAGCACGTGATGACTTCCGCAGCTTAATTGTTTCAGTGAACAAGCCTTCATGAAGACAGAGGTTATACTCAAATACCCTTTGCAAATGCTGTTTTCTGCTTTCAATTTAAGTCTTCCCTGGATTCTTGCAATTCCCCAACACACATTTGATGTCAAACTGAGCGTACTCTTCCACTACTGCTAATCTTTCTAAAGGAGAAGATCCCCAGGTTTAATCATCTCCCACCGACTACGGGAAAATTTTTCTCCAAAAGATATTATGCACAGAGGCTTTTGACTCTACTGGAATCCCAACTGGAAGCTCTTAATAAATGCCTGACTCCCTTCGTGTTTGTATCAGTCATCTGTCAGTCAGTGGGACCAGAGAGCGGGAGTGAAGGATTTCTGACAACTGTTCTAACAAAAACGTAATGAAATTCGTCTGATGAATTCAATTTTAACAGGTCATGACATCGGATTGACGGGTCTAGCAATTCATTTGATTGCTCGGGCATTGCAGGGAAAAAAGAATCTGAGAAAGCCAGCTGATCAAAAAGTACAGCAAAGGTCGAGCAGATTGGAGAAATGATCAGCCTAATGAGCCACAAAATTATTTATTTGCTTGTAAAAAAAAAAAAGAAATTAGCCATAGTTCATCGTACATCACCAATACCTGTCGGAGCTGATTGAACACGACGACCAAAGGAAAAGTGGGGTAGAGCTATTTGTGTGTGTAGACACGGAGGAGGAATATTGGATGTTTTAATATAAATTATAAGAAGACACTTTTGATATATAGCCCATAATATTTAGTTCCAATTATATAAATACTGTGGCACTATAGGTGGGAGAGAGAGGACCCCCTTTTCCCTCACTGCTTAGCATCTGTGACAGAAGAGGGAGCTGACCCTCCCCCTTACCAGTTGCAATACTCAAGAAAGCAGGCCCTCTTCCTCAGCTAGGCAGCACAGCAGAGCTGTCCATGTGAATGGAGGAGGGATGGGTGAGCCAGCCCCAATGTTGTGAGCATAAGAGAACTGTCCCTTTACGCATCTGTTCTGTGCTAGCATGGGCAGTGGAATGATGTGGGATTTCCCTCTGTATGCTGTGAATATATCTTATTACCATTGTTTAATAAAGAAGCTTCTTTGGGCCTATGACAGGGCAGAGTAAAGCCAGGCGGGAAATCCGAACAGAGATAAAGAGAGAAAGAAGGCAGAGTCAAGGAGACACCAGGTAGCTGTCAAAAGAGAAAGATGTGAGCCGCCAACCAGAACCTTACCGGTAGACCACATCCTCATGGTGATTCACAGATTAATAGAATGAGTTAATTTAAGATGTAAGAGTTAGCTAGAACTACGCATAAGCTATTGGCCAAACAGTGTTGTAATTAATATAGTTTCTGTGTGATTATTTTGGGTCTGGGCAAAGGGAAAACGAAGAAGCAGTCACCATTTATAGGGAAGAGATGCCCCCCACTTCTGCCCATCAATGTTTGAGGCAGGTGGAAGAGTTGGCCCTAAGGTTATAAGAGCAGGAGAGTCATCCCTGCCCCTCATCAGCTTCAGCACAGTGCATATCCCTCCCCTCCAGTGCTGAATGATGTAAAAGACACAAAGAATAAATAAAAAGAAAGTTAAAACAATTATATAAATACATGCTCTCGAGCCAGGATGATAAAGGTCTTCCTATCAAGGTTGAAGACCTGAGTTTGATTCCCAGGCTCGTATGGTAAAAAGAACTGACTTCCACAAGTTGTTCTCTAACCTCCATGTAACCATGGTACACAAATGCATGCTCATAGAAAGACAGACAGAAGATAGATAGATAGATAGATAGATAGATAGATAGATAGATAGAAAGAAAGATAGATAGATAGATAGATAGATAGATAGATAGATAGATGATAGATGATAGATAGATAGAAGAGATAGAGAGAGATAATAGACAGGTGAAAGATGATGATGATGATGATGATGGAGAGCTAGATAAGAGAGGGAGAGGATGAAAAGAACACACATTCTAAGGTACATGTATGAATTGTAAGATGTGATTGGAGGCTGACTTTGCTATAAAGTATAAACTTAGAGAAAGCACTCTATGTTTTTATTCTAGGTTATGGAGGGAAGGCATCGTCAGCGATTTTCCTGCATTCTGTTATTCATGCTTTAGCGACACTGTGACACTACTTGTGTTATTTTTCTTCCAGTGCTTGAGGTGATTGAAAATTTGAAGATAAGGATGACTTCTGTACAGACATACAAGATCCAAATGTTTCACACTGTTCATTGACAGTAAACTTAAGAGAGAGCTGGCATCAGTAAAACCTCATTTGTAGGCAGTGTCTTGTGTCTTCTTGCAACACTGAGAATAGAGCACGTGGGGCCTCTGACTTGCTTGAGTTTCTGGAGCATGAGCAGAGAGAGAGTCAATGTGATTGTGTGCTCAAACTCACTGAAGAGAAAACTCGTGTTTCTGCAGTCTACATCTTTTGTGCTCTGAAGTGCTGGGTTTCTATATTGGTATAAAAGTTTTTCACCTAGCTACTCTAAACCAAAGTGATAATTTAACCTTTAAGAGGAAACTGCTGAGGGCTGAACAGCGGGAACCTCCGTTTAAGGGCAGTGTGCTGAAGCAAGCAGGAGAGCATTCCAATGGAATTTATCAGTCTACCTGGATGAGATCTGAAGAATAAAATTCAAAGAATCTTAAACCTCTTGTAATGATGACTTTATCAGGGAATAAAGATGGCGTTGTGGTGATATTTCAGGCATTATCATAGAAGACTACTTTATTATAAATACATATAGCCCTGTGGGCATTGTTCTTTTAGCTGTCCTGGGCAATTGCTCAGCCAACCTAATAAATCTGCACTGTTTTCTAATCAGTGTGTACAGATGAAGTTATTGGGAACTTATCATGAATGCTAAAGGAAGAGCTCTGTGCACTGGGGACAATGCACCTGTGCATTGCTATTCTCTGGCTGACTCTCCAACTGCCACCGTTAATATTTTTTCTGTTTCTCACAGCTGTCAGAACGTGCTGGCTTCTGCTTTATTCTCGGTGCCTAAACACATTTTTCCAGCTGCACGGTTTGCATGCTAATGCTCGAGAGTGAAGGCACACATTCACTCTCAGTTTTGATCTTATCAAAGGCAGGACAGGGATTCTAAATGCTACAACAGTTCATACTAATTAGAAGAGCTATTTTACAGCCAGTCTTGAGTTTCTCAAAGACTAAGGCATAAATGAGGAATGGGCTTCCCAATCAAGATGGTAACAAAGAACACAGAAAATATTTTAAGTGTTTGTGTTTTAAATCCAATTGGGTATTATTTTCAAATAATCAGGAATCAGAGGATTATAACATTATACAAGAGCTGACCCGAGGATTTCAAGTCAAATGTTGCTCTAGAGATTGTTTAGCACGCAGAAGAAGAACCCCGAAATGCATGAAGACCTTGACAGTCTCACTCAAAATCACAGCAGAACTTAAAAGCTCCAGTCACGGAATATAACCTGAGACCAAGCAGAAGAAAGATATAAAGCATTTAAAAATTATAATACATAAAACATCCTAGGTTTTTGGTTGTTGTTATTTGAGACAAAGTCTCACTGTGTAGTCTAGGCTGGACTCAAACTTGCAATCCTCCAGTGTCAATGTCTTGAATGCTAGAGTTCTAAACATATAGGGTTAGATCATACCTAGCTTAAAATATTTTTACATTTGCTATATTCATTATGATCAAGTCACAATAGCCTTACATATTTTTGCATACCTTTTTAAGCAGAAGCAGTAATATCATGTTTTCTACATCCTATGGAAGGCTTTTTATTTTTATTTTCTTGCTACAACACAGCTTTATTGAGATGTAATTGTATGTTATACAGTTCGCCCACATAAACTGTATAACTTCACTGGCCTTTGTTGCTGTTCACGAAAATTGTGCCACTATCACTACAATTAATTTTTAAGCATTTTAATCACATAAAAGAGAAATGCTGAAACCATAAATTAGCAGTTACCCATATATTCACCCAGGAATATTTAAGATTCTAAGTCTAGTCAGAGGATAAAACTTTCCTGGGGAAAAGTGCTCGAAAAATCCAAAAAGAAAAAAAAAGTGTTTACATATGTGCGCATCTTTATCCCTTCCTCTAAGCCTGGTCAACTTGTATTTTTTTTTTAATCTCACTTTCTTCATAAGGGCTTAAGTGTGCACTGTCTGACAGCATTGTTGGATCACAGCACTCACCCTGTATTGTAACTGGGTATAGATAAAGACGCTCCTTGTCCTCGGGCACCTATGGAAGCTTTAAACGGTAATGGGCCAGTGAAGCTGAAACTGACCAGCATGCTACCTCTCAAAATATCACACTATTGTTCCTGGGTCCCGCCATCTTTATTCTGCCAGCATCCATGACATCCAACCTCCAAGCCCAGCCAGGTGCACACAGACTGTGCTCCCTAGCCTGAGAAGTGTAGCTCTCACTCCTCGTCAAAACCTTCACTTTTCAGGAAACAGATATCATTTTCAAAATGCAGAGAATAACTGATCATGGGGTGCCTGGCCCAAGTTGATATATCTACAACACAATCCCTATAGTTAAGGCTCACAGAACATCGAGGAAAAAGAGGCAAAAAGATGGTAAGAGCCAGAGGACCAAGATATCTGCTGTAAAACTGTGTCTTCCATACAGGGAGCTGCACCCATAGAAATCTCAACCATATGGCTACCTAAACAAGACGTGAGCAATTTTAACACCAGTTGATAAGCCAGTTTGGATGAGGAAAGTCTCATGGGCCACATCCTTAGATGAAGAGCTACAGGCAATTGATTACTGCCTAAAGAGGGAGACTTAGTCTTCTCCAGAGATGAGCCCTCTAATTGGTTACACTAAGTGGACTCAACAAGTTGTATTTACAAAGAGAGAGCGCGTGCGCATGAGATGGGGGGGGTCATACATGTGAAAGGAAGTTAGGAGCATGGAGTAGCTAGACAGAAGAGACAACATAGGGAAATATTATAAATACAGTACATACACATGAAATTTTTAAAAAATCAATTTAATAACTAAAAAATTTACAGTATTCTGACATAATCCTTTACCACTTTATAAAAAAATGTGGGTAATTTCAGTATTTATATAATACTTAGAGAATTTATGGAATATTTAGAGTTGTGATTTCCACATCAAATACCCCTCAGCAGATACAACTTTACTCAAGTGAATATTTAGGATATTAATTACTTATCATGACTACATCACTTGCTGTGGTTGGGGTCTTGCAGCCTGCCACCATCCAGGTAATTCACACTCTAGGATCTCCAAGTGCACAGGCCTCTACAGTCTGAAAACCCAAATTAGAGGAAGATCAAAGCCGAAGGAGTGCTGAACACACCTGCTGTTTTATTCGCATAGACGAGGGATGAGGACAAGAGAAGAATATGTGTCAAGCAAAGCCAGTTTGAAAGAGGTTTCTAATGATACTCAAATAGGTGAATTTATAATGAATCACTAGTAGCCTGGTAAAACTTTCTGCGTTTTCTACAAAATAGAGGGGAAAGTTATAATTAAGTTCAGCTGATCCTCCATATGTTTGGGTTCTATGCTCATAGATTCAATCACCGGAATATTTTCCTTTAGATTCCAGAAAGTTCCATAAATGTATATTTTGAATTTGCTAAGTACAAAAACTAAATCTATATAAACTGGCATGCAGGCATTCTACTAGAAATTGTGATACATAAAGGAAACTGGCGTTAGTTCTCAACAAAGACGAGACCATTTCTACAGGGCACCAGAGCATTTTGGTAGCCATGGGTGTCCTGGATCCAACTCCTCTCGGACATAAACAACTATTCTAATAACTAGAATTTTCTTAGTTATAAAAACAAATAGGGTGAACTCAATTTCAAGAGACGCATTTTTTGTTTTTTGCATCTTATACTAGTTGAAAAACTTGTAAGTCAAGGTGTACATGTTCTTGCTTAAAAAGAAAAAGAAAGAAAGACATGGTATTGTAGAAGGGAGTCTAGTCCACTTGGGAAGAGGAATGGATTAATGGGAGTGGGAGAAAGACCAGAAAAGGTAATAAGAGTGAATGTGATTGGCTTATAGTATTTACATCATGAATATGTCATAACAAACCATTTTATGTATAATTAGCACATGTAAGTAAAAATATTTATTTTAAATAATAAACTTCCAGGTAAGCATATAGAAGACAAAAATATGCCTATTTTTGTAAATTGTTAAATAATGGCACTAAATTCACTTCATTGGATCACGTACAACCATATATGTAAAAAAAAAAAAAAGAACACATTAGGCAAAAAGAAAATCCATAGAGACTTTATATATCAGTCTCATCATTTTGTTTTGGTTTGGTTTTGGTTTTTTTCTTTTTTGCTTTTGGCTTTGGTGTTTTTGTATGGTGGTGGTGGTGGTGGAGGTGGTCATGGAAGCGGTGGTAAGGTATAGCAGTGGTTGTAGAAAGGAACTTACTGTGTAGTTCTGCTGGCCTAGAACTAACAACGCAGACCTGACTGGCCTTGAATTCACAAACGTCTACCAGCCTCTGGCTCTGCCTCTCCATTCTTGATGATGTGTCATAGTAGACTGAAAAATGCCCCGTGACCAATGGCAGCTCTGGGAAAGAAGCATTTCCTTCAGTTTACATGAGAAGTAGGAGCAGGAATGAAAGAGTGTTGCTTACAGGCTTGTTCCTCATGGCTGCTCAGCCTTCTTTCTTACACAACCTGGGACTGAAGGGCCATGGAGTCAGCACAGAACACCCCCAGACAAAAAATTCTCAGCATAAAGGAGATTTATTACCCCAGAGAAACAGCAGGGTTGAGGGAGGGCTGCCTCTAGATCCAGCAAAGACAGCATCATGTGTTTCTGCAGAAATAGTTTTTAAGTAGAAAAAGGGAGAAGTCTGTGAGAGGATGAGTTGATAATTCCTGATTGAACAGGTTATCCAGTGTCGACAAATAATGAATTTTGATTGCTGGACCTTGGTGTTTTGATAGCTGGACCTTGGAGTTTTAGTCCAGCATAAGGAAGTGGCCAAATAAGGGAATGACCTTGGTGGCTACCTTTAGGGATGCAATCTCTATAAGAAAGGGAGAAGAAAGAGAGGAGGGCAAGACCGACCAATGTCGTGTTTGCCATGCTTGGGTCTGTTAGCAAGCCCTTCAAGGACAACCTGTCCAGTGGTGGCACCATCCTCAGTGGGCTAGATTCTCCTCATTAATCAAAGAAACACCCAGCAGACTTGTCTACAGGCAATCCACTGGAGGCATTTTCTCCACTGAGGGTCCTCTTTCTGGAAACTCGACTTTCGTGTCAAATAAAAACCAACCATCACAGTATCACATTAATCTTATGATTCCGAGGCACAGCAATGTCAATAACTTAATTGTTGCATTCTGTAAATTCTGAGAATTACACCTTGAACGCGAGACAGATAAGAAATGGAGAGAACAGCCATAAGGTATGCATAGCCTGTTTGCAAATAGATTAGTAAAGAATAATATGCCCTTTAAGTGAAATGGTCATTTATCAGCGAGCTATTTTCTTCAGTGACCTGGAAAACAGTTTCAACCCATTTAATTATATTGCCTACTAACATAAGAACTAAAAACCCAATAAAACTTCCCATTGAAGAATTTTGAGTTTCTACAATCATGCCTTATACCAAAATATGACACAGAGAGATGTGAGAGCCTATGATGGAAAATTTTGCAAAAAGTATTTTCCACACATAATGGAAACCACTTGTTCTATTACACAGTGCTCTCTGTGTTTCCCAAGGCACGTCTCTCTCAGAGGTTCTGCTTCACGGCACGCACATCCTCGTGGCGAGCAATGACATCTCCTTCTGTTATGACTGTCACCATTGTTTTGACTGCCTTTAACCTATTTGGCAACTTGAGAATCGTTTTGTCAGGATCTGAGCCCATAAAGTGGCCACGGTGTGGCCTTTGTTGATAAACTGTTCTCACTTTACTGACATATTTTCTGGTGTCTTGAATATTGTGGCAATGATTCCCCAGTGACAGCTAACACAGGGTAAATTCTACACTGCACTCCTAAGTGTATAAGGTGTGAAAGACCTAGGCAAATGGTCTTGCAGAAATGTGGGTAAGTGACTGCTTTTACATAACCTCTTGACCAATGCCTCTTCTAAAATAGTTATCAATTGCATTAATTAAAATACTATCGGTGTCTACTTTTGGATTTGTATCTGCTGCTTCTCTTTTTATGTTTGTCTGTTTCTCCACTGGGGATACTGTGTTTGTTGAACTGGAATAGTATGTGATAGCCTGAATAGCATTCTACACTTGAGGATATATTAAGGGATAAACATCCAATATCTCTTTGATCTAAAATACCCACAACAGAATAGAGAATAATATTATTCACTGAAATTCTGCAGGGGCTGGTAGAGAAGTATTTCTCCAAAGCCTGTATATGAAGAAAGAGTTGATTTGTACATTTGTTTTTCTTTGGAGGCTTTGGAGGTAGAACAGGCATGAGAAAAATGGGAAATTGTGAGTATGTGATTGGAAGCAATCTCAGTGTCTACTAATAGAATATTAGTTTAAGGGCTGGCTTAGCAGCTAAGAACACTGGCTACTCTTGTAGGAAGTGAAGCCAGGCTTTAAACCCCACAACCTGCCTCCAGTGATCCACTTTCTCTAGCAAAGCTCCACCTTGATGTGGGAGTGTCATATATCAATCTGTTGGTTTCATTGGTTAAAGAAACTGCTTAGCCCTGATAGGTTAAAACATAGGTGAGAGGAGTAAACAGAACAGAATGCTGGGAGGAAGAGGAAGTGAGCTCAGACTTGACAGACTCCATAGCTCTGCTCTCTGAGGCACACGCGATGAAGCTCCGACCCAGGATGGACGTAGGCTAGAATCTTCCCAGTAAGCACACCTTGGGGTGCTTACACAATTATTAGAAATGGGCTAGTCCAGGTGCAAGAGTTAGCCGCGAAGAGGCTAGATATAATGGGCGAAGCAGTGCTTAAATGAATACAGTTTGTGTGTTGTTATTTCGGGGCATAAGCTAGCCAGGCAGCTGGGGTGCTGGGGACACAGCCTCGCTGCTCCGTATTACAACACCACCTCCTATAGTTTTCCTAATCCCCCAAAAAATTGAAGCCCCCACCTTTTATATGGGTATTATAAATCCAAACTCATGTTCTCATATTTGTACAGTAGGCACTTCACCAGCTGAGCCCTCTCCCTAGTCCCTCCTTCTTGTATTCTTACTTTCATTAAACGATAACTGTATCAGTTTCCAAGCTAGAAGTATCAATTATATCCATCTCCAAGATCATTATTCCTGGGTCCAAACACAGATACTTATATCAACAAATATGTAAGCCCAAGAAAAACATTTCCTATGATGGTTAATGTTAACCGTCAACTTCATAGGATCTGTAATCCTACAAGAGACAAGTCCCCAGGCACATCTGCAAGGGACTATCAGGATGAGGTGAACCTCTGGATGTGCCTACCTATCAGAGATTATCTCAATTGTGTTGCTAATGGAGACGGGAAGACCTGCCCACTGTGGGTGGCACCATCCCCTGGCCTGGGATCGCAGACTCTATATAAGAAAGTGGACTGAGCACAAGCATCCAACACTCTCTGCATCTTGACTGTAGATGCAACGTGACCAGTTGTCTCAACCTCCTGCTGCTTTATCCCACCCCTAGCCCTACTACCTCCACCATGATTGATGGAAATCTCAAATTGTGAGCCAAAATAAACTATTTGCTGGGTATTTTTATCACAGCAACAAGAAAAGGAACTAAGATAGTTCTCAAAACCACCCTCTTACATGTATTCTGACTACTTCCTCTTCCATGATGGCCAATCATCTCACTTGGGCTGCCATGAAAGCTTGTGGAGTCTCCTACCAACAACTGCTATATGCCCCTAATTGTCATTAGTATCACAACCATTACAATTCAGTCTGCACATTTTACCACGGTGCTTAAAACTTCTGTCAGCTCTTCACTGCCTATCAGTAAATCCAAAGTCCCTAGCCAGGCATGCAATGCCTAGCAAGTTGCCACCTACTTCATAGCCAACCCTGCTTCTAAACACTTCCCCCATTGAGCCACGCTTTCCTTCTGCACCATCTAGTCCTTTTTTGCATCTTGTTAAATATCTGCACATCTAAGTTGAACCTCCTTGAATGTTTTTGGCATAATGTTGCCTTCTTCCAGACTTCCACAGCACATACATCAAACATCCAACAGAGTCTTTGCTGTGGTCTGAACGTTTACACTCCCTAAAATCCAGATGTTGAAATACTAATTCATACGGTATTGAGGAAGAGTTGTGCTGTGTTTTCATTGACATAAATATCAGAGAAGTCAATGAAGGAAAGGAAAGCCATCCATCAAAGCCAGGTTCCTTTGCACTGAAGAAGAGATGGAGTCGAGTCTAACCGAGATGTTTCTGAAACAATGATAAGGTGAAGGAACCTAAGGAAGGAAAGGATTATGAAGAGTATAGCTGAGACACTGAGGTGGCTCAGTGGGTAAAGGTACCTGATGCCAAGCTGACAACCTCCAGAAGTGACATGGCAGAAGGGGGAAGCTGACTTCTCAAGCTGCTAGCTAGCCTTCATCAGTGCACTCTGGCTTTCACAGGTACACACACACACACTAAGTGTGAATTTTTTAAAGAATAGTCTTTGAATATTCCTATAAAAATACAAAAGTATTTCTAGACTAATACAAAAAATATTATTTGTTCTATGTATCACATCTATAAACGGTGACATCATTATTTTGTTTGAAATGCATTTATTCCCAGAAAGTAAGATGTTACTCATGAATAAAAATTCATATATCAAAGATTTTGCACTCACTCTGTATTTGTTGACTATTTGCTAAATGGCTCCTATACACACGCCTCTGTTCTCGGCCCTGCAGATAGGGTGGCACATAAGATTACAAAGCTTCTTTCCTTAAGGAATTTACTGTCTGAAGAGACTGAACAGTGATAAACAAAGATGCATGATATGAAAAAAGAAAAAGAAGAGGCAGAGAGATACGGAGGCCGCAGTAGCTACCATGCCCAGTAAGAAAATAATGCATGTTCATGTGAGCAGAAAGAACATTCCAGGAGGGCGACAAGACAGAGGGTGCAAGCAGGTCCCTGACACGGTGAAGGGGACCTGGAGAGCTTAGCTGGTGTCCAGATTCCAAGTTGCTGGTGTGAACACCAGTTTTCTGTCACACCTTAAACTATAAAACTTTTCCAATTCAGCCATGCCACAAAATACTCACCATTAACCTTCATGATCCCCAATGACATTTGGGGAAGCAAAATGGAAATTCTTCCAAACAGACCTTAGATACCCAATATCATCGCCAAGTAAAGGAAAGATTTGAGTTTTCAGTAGTGTTTTGAAACTGTGCTTACCAAGCTTTTAAAAGGACAGTGTACCCATACTTTTAAAGGAGGAATTCCATCTACAAAATGTTTTATAAAGCAGTAAGAATAGTACAACGCTTGACATATCATGAAAAAACTCACTATCAATTCACTGGATAGAATGAACTATATTTTCAAACTGTTACCACATTTTTGGAGATAGCGTCGAATAGTTCTTGTACTTTTTAAGTCTTGGGTTTCAAAAAAAACTGTGCTGCCAATATTAAGTACTAGTCTAAATCTTTAGAGGATTTTTATCCTATAATGCAGTAATTTTCTGAAAGAGTATTGCCAGTGTGAAAAAAAATTAAGCACCTGTCTCAATTTCGAAACATGTCTGAAGAGAGTCCCTTGAAGGATAGTATTCTTCGGGGTCAAAAAATAGCAGCTTGCACTTTGAAATGTATATTAAAATGGAAATTTTGTTTTGATAGACTTTATGTCATTCCCGCTGTCCCCTCTGGAATGTGGATAGAAATACTAAGGTCTGAAGCATTAAAATTTTACACTCGTGGCTCTGAAAATGAATGGCTCTTGCTGGCCCGTGTGCTCCAGGTGAGTCATTTCTCCTCTTATTCTCCCACAGAGAATTTGATTGCATCCAACCACCCAGCTGGAGGATTTAGCTACCTTTGGGAAAGCTGCTATCAGAGAAGCATCTACAAAGAGCCCCCTGCCCTGCCTGGCTCAAGTATGGCCTGAGGTAGCCATCGCCACCTCTTCACAGCTGAGAGGGCCAGAGCAGGCGCCACACCACTTCCTTCCAGGTCCGGCTGACAATTGCAAACGTGCCCTTCTAGAAAGAAAGGACGGGTTTTCACACTTCTGAGCTCTGTTTCTAAGCTTCTTGTGTTACTTCGGTCATCTTTCCCTTAGGAATCATATCCATTAACATATGTTCATTATGTTGGTAACTTTAGTTATGTCAAACGATAATTTAAACAAGTGGACCGCTATAGGCCTACAAATTACAGAGTTCTAAGCAAGCAAACTATGACAGTTCTGTCTTACATAGATTTTTGTCTTAAAAAAAATGATTGCATACGTTTGTCCTGTATTTGCATTTCTGGTAATGTTCCAAATCCTCCAAAATTATTAACTGATTCAGTCTGCCATCTCTAGGAGATAAGACAAGACAATGAAATCTGAGCAGGACAAAGCTGATGAGCTTGCTCCAGTACCACACATCCAGGACATCATCGTGGAGTCGATGGCAGGCAGTGTAAGCTGCTTCTCCAGCTTTCAAAGCTGTGCTGCCTTTAAGAAAATTGTGGCTAACCTGAGACTGTTAGCCCACATTTGCCATTATGAATGAAGCAAGGCTAGGCTAAGTAGAGAAGAAAGGAACTTACTTACTCAGAGATGAGGAAGGTATAACAGAAAGGTATTAACCCTACAAACTTGTGAACAACAGCCAAATAAGACAAGGCACTTTGTAATGCATCTTAGTTTAGAAGAAACACTTACTAGGAAAAAGGAGCACACTGAGAGTGGGATGTGGCTACAGGGAGAGACTCTGCCTCAGAACAACAGCAACAACAAGGATACCCAAGGAGGAGGCTGAGAACTGTGGGTACGTGGGCTCAGGGGCTTTCTGTAGGAAAACAAAGCTCTGCTGACAGGAGAACAATTTAAATCCACTGCAGAGTAAGTTCTCCAACGGGAACTGATGAGCTGAGGATCTGTTTCTTTGGGGATATGAAATATCCTGAGTGCTCTTTCATTTGTTTACATACTTAAACCAAGCACCATTGTGCTTGCTCTTGACTTTTCTTTTCCTTAGCTCCATTGTCAGAGAAACTGCCTGAAACTTGCCCCCTGGCCTCTAATGACCATCTGTTTACAGAATCAGAACACTAGAGCCTGTTTTCCATCCAAGGTCTAGCACTGACGTGCTGTGTCATCCTGAAAGTTACATGAAAACCCAACTCCTGCCAGTCATGGTGGAGAATCGCCACAACCCCAGAACTCTGGAATCAGAGACAGGAGATTTCCAGTCAGAGCATTTAAATGCACAGTTCGTTCAGAGGCAAAAACCTTCTCAGCAATCCGAGTCCATTTTGTCTTATTGGCTGTTTCTTTAAATTAAAAAGTTAGGGATAATTACATTTTGATAATCCCTGAGCCACTTCTGACAGACTAAGCCTTGTACACATTGGAAAATGACACTTGTATAACTGCTTGTAAAACAAAACTGGGGATTAAAGCTATAAGCTCACATTTTAATGTTCAAATACATAAAAGGAGCCAAAATAATAATGCAGATATCCTTTGTTACTCGGAAACTGCTCATGTAGAATTTTGAAGATTATAGAACTAAAATTTCAGGGAAAGGCCTGGATACTCATGGAGAGAAATGACATGAACGCTTTCTGTTGGACATTGCTCTATTATTTACCCATAAGGAGCACAACCTATTTCTCAGTAGGCTTCCTGCTCTTTAAAAATAGTCAACTAGAAAATACACGTTAGTGCTAGCAGTAGTAATTCACGTCACTAAAAGTGCTGCCCCCAGAACACTGGCTTCAGTCACGCTTCCCTTCAAGAGGTCTCTTGTTTTTACTTTGTCACAATGCCTAAGAACATTGAGATGCCAGGAGATGGGAGGCTGTAAAAAAAAGAAGTCTGGAACTATGACAAAAGGCTCCTTGGTACAAATCTGACCTGTGTGAATTATGGTCTTGGCTTTGGCTCGCTTCTTCTGTGAACAGCCTCCCCTGCTGAGTCATGCTAAGGACAGTCCAGGAGTTCTTTATGAACACCTAGTTTTAGTCTTTCACTAGAACCTGACCGAAGAAACCAGGATAACTTTTAAAACAAAATCTTCCCATTTTGCTTTTGTACACGTAAAACCCAAACTACCTTGCTCCTAGTACCCCCATTCTACAACTCCAGCTGCTCCTTATGGATTTTTACCCCAGAAAAGTAAGCATCAAATTCCCTTGTCCATTCACTTCATATCATTGACCCAACCCAGAGAGAGCTGAGGAGATGCTCACATCCTCATTTCTCCCAAAGCCCGCCGGAGCTGTGTGAATGAGCACAATGATGAGAAGTGATGAAAATAGTAGATTGTCTTCTTCTGGTGGAGAGTTTGCTTTATTTGTGCTGTAAAGACTCACTTCCCCCTCTTCCATCTCATTTGGCAGTAGTGAGGATGGACAATTTCTATTTCTATTAAAATACCTAATGGCAGAAAATTGCTAAAAAGAATGGTCAGAAAGAGTGGAAGTCGAAGGTAGTTAAAGCCCTTACAAGCAGGTGCTAGGCTTGAATCACAAGTAATTCCATGTCTGCATATGACTGAAATGCTAAGTATAACAAGGGCCATCTGGGTGTTTCAAATGAACTCAACATAATTGCGCAAAAAAAAAAAAAAAAGCTTCCTGCCTTTGTCACAGACGCCGCAGTGTATTGTTGAGATGACACTACAGTACTTTATTTTTCTGTCTTAAAAATGGTTGTTAATCTCTGAATGAGGTTCTTATGCTCTCTTTCCCACTGCCTAAGGCAACACCCACCCACAAGGAAGCTCTGGTCCCAGACACAGGAGACGTCCGAACAAGGTGCTTGCTGTTTGTAACTATAAACAGACCTGCAAAAATCATGAGAAGAATAAGGAAAGTCTTCTGTATGAATAAAACAGACGAGCAGAAATCACCACCCTAGATGAAAAGACAGCGAAGGACGTGAAAACAAACTCTGTAAGTAATATCATAAAAGGCAGAAGGAAAGACAGCAATCATTTTTTTGTTGTTGTTTTTTTTTTTGTTTTTGTTTTTTCGAGACAGGGTTTCTCTGTGGTTTTTGGAGCCTGTCCTGGAACTAGCTCTTGTAGACCAGGCTGGTCTCGAACTCACAGAGATCCGCCTGCCTCCGCCTCCCGAGTGCTGGGATTAAAGGCGTGCGCCACCACCGCCCGGCCGACAGCAATCATTTTTAAAGCAAAATCAGAATGAAGTTTTTGTCTCACAGAATGTAAAATTCATTAAAAAGGAAAGGTTCTAGAAATTAAAACAGGAGAAAAAAATTAAATGTCCTTAAATGCTGTGAAAGGTGATGGTGAAAGTTTCCTAGAAAACAGGTCAAAAGAGCAAGAGGCAGAAAGCTTTTTAAAAAGATAAAATATTTAAATGAGTCTTTCAGGATATTCATTATCTGATTAACAGCAGCAAAAGGACAAGAGGAAAAATCAAAAGGAAGGAACTAATCAAATCATTCAAGTAAGTATCCTAGAAGTGAATAACCTGTTTCATATTTCAAGGCAAACTAAGGTATACAATGGTATAAATACACACATGCACGTACACATACATGCAATCACACACACACACACACACACACACTTAAATACACATATAAAAGCATACACATGCTAAGATTTAGCACCGGGTAATTCAAAACACTGGTGAAAAAGATCACAGAAAAGTAGGAAAAATATTAAATGAATACAGATATAATCATACATATTACACATATATAATTTGTAAGACATGGGAAACAATGGATTTCTTATCACCAGTGCTAGAACCTGGAATATAAGAAATCAATTTTTGAACATTCTAAATGATAAACACTTTTAATTAAGACTGCTCTAGCAAACAAATATAAATGCAAAATATAAATATAAATGTAAAATGAAAACTTTTTCAAATGTTTAAAAAAAGTCTAAGAACATATTTCTCAAAGTTTGTGTTTTAATTCCCTGCTAAAGAACGTGCCCTTGTGGTACAAAGCTATGAACGACAACAATAAAGAAGACAAGGGGATAATCAGACATCGTGATGGCTGCAGTCGAGAGCAACTGGAAGTTCATGCATCAGAAATTCTAATTTGTGCCTGTGTGTGTGTGTCTGTGTGTCTGTGTGTCTGTGTGTGTCTGTGTATGTCTGTGTCTGTATCTGTGTGTGTCTTTATGTCTGTGTCTGTGTGTCTGTGCCTGCATGTCTGTCTGTATGTGTCTAGGTGTGTCTATGTCTGTATCTGTGTGTGTTTGTGTGTCTGTGTGTGTCTGTGTCTTTGTGTGCTTGTGTGCCTGTGTCTGTGTGTGTGTCTGTGTGACTGAGTGTCTGAGTGTATGTCTGTAAGTCTATATGTGTCTTTGTGTGTGCCTATGTGTCTGTGTGCCTGTATGTCTATGTCTGTGTGTCTCTGTCTCTGTGTGTGTATCTATGTGTACATGTATGTTCTGATGCCAATGGGGGTCAGAACATCAGATTTCCCCAAACACTGGAGTTACAGGTGGTTGTCAGCCACCCAATGTAGATGCTGGGAACTAAATTCAGGTCCTCTGCAAAAACAGCCATTCTTTCAGCCCCCCCCAAAAAAATCAGTTTTAAAGTAGAAAATGCATATACAAGATATAAAATAACTCATTTTTAAAGTCTTTTGACAAATTTGGAGAAGTAGAATCTCAGCTAAGAGAGTACACTGCTCTTCTAGAGACTCTGTGTCCTTGCCCAACATGGAGTCAGGCAGCTGTGAACTGCCTGTGACTCCAGATCCAGGGATCAACACCCTCTCTTGGTCTCTGCAGGCCAAAAGATGCCACACATACATGCACATAAATAAGAAGGAAAATAACTTTAAATCAACTTACTGCTCTCTAACACTATGTTTCTTCCACTAAAATCCCATCTTTCTTATTTCAACCTTTCTTAAAGGCAACATGGTGTTGAATTACAGAACATGAAACAAAACAGTCTTCAAATATGAGATATTTTTTGGTCTGTGACCAAAAATAATGATAGTTTACTGTTTGCCTAGCATTTTAAAATACTTTTTCTTTTCTTTTTATTCTTCTCTCATATATTACATCCCTACCACAGTTTCCCCTCCCTCATCCCAGTCTCTCTCCCCATCTCCCCCTTTCCCCTAGATTCACCTCCACTTTGTCGTCCCTCAGAAAAGACCATTGTCTAGTTGGGTTTTTTAAGTCATGTTTTGTTTACTCTCAATTTATTTTTGTGGATTCTCAAGTTGGTGATGTGACAAGAGAGACTGAAATTTCACTGTAGCAAGCAGTAGTACACACCTTTAATCCCAGCACTCGGGAGGCAGAGACAGGTGGATCTCTATGAGTTTGAGGACAGCCTGGTCTACAGAGCAAGTTCCAGGACAGCTAGGGCTACACAGAGATATCCTGTCTCTAAAAAAAAAAAAAAATCAGAGTCCCTCAGTTTTCATTTAGTATGCAATAAATAGCTGTGTCAGAGCTGGAGAGATGACTCAGCAGTTAAAAGAGTGACGTGCTGAGAGCTTTGTAAGTTCATTTCTACTATAATTGCAGCTTCAGGAGACCCAGTGCCTCTGGCACCTTGCATCCGGAGTCTGCAGGCACTGTCATATGCACATACGCATACATATAATTAAAAACAAAAAGTCTTTAAAACAACTGTATAGTCTGCACGATATTAAGAGCTTAATGAAGCATAATTTATGTGGAAGCTGCTGCTCCTGGTGTGAAAATTCTTGACAGTGTTACAGAAAAAGTTATCGAGGAACTTGTCATGGCTCATCCTCCTTCTCAACCTCACTGGCTTTAGAATCCCATAAGAGATGCTGATGCAAAGAATGAATGGTTAAGAGCGGTAGAGATTGGTTACTTGAAAGACATCCTTTGGGCAGTGTTGAAATAGGAGCAGCGGGGCTGCGTCCCCGGCACCCGGCCGCCCGCATGGCTAGTTTATACCCAGAAATAATTACACGGAAACTGTATTCTTTCAAACACTGCCTGGCCCGGCTAGGTCCAGTTTCTTATTGGCTAGCTCTTACATATTGTTCTAACCCATTTCTAATATTCTGTGTAGCCCATGAGCTGGCTTACCAGAGAGGATCTTAACCTGCGTCTGTCTGGAGTGGGAGCATCATGGCGACTCTTCCTCTAACCTTCTTTCTCCCAGAATTCTCTTCTGTATACTCCGCCTACCTAATTTTCTATCCAATAAAATGGGCCAAGGCAGTTTCTTTATTAGTAAGAAATCATTCCCACATCATTTCCCCTTTTTCCGTTTAAACAAAAAAGAAAGGCTTTAACTTTAGCATAGTAAAATTACATATAACAAAACAGTTATCAAGTAAGAATTACAGTTACAATATTTATATCTATTTTATCTCTTATCATAACTAAGGAAAACTATAACTATTTATTCTTCAACTCCATCAAAGACTCCAGAAGGATATAATATTATCTAAGTAAACAAGAAATAAGAAAACTCTAGAAATGACAGAGACATCTCGCTGCCTGGACAGTCACCCAAAGTTCCTCTGTACCGTTGGGGCATCCATCTTCGGCCTACAGGCCCATGGTATCCAGATACATTTCCATGAAGCAGGAAATTTTAAAGACAGTTCAGTCACTTTCTGCTGTGTTCTGTAGAATGTCTTGTAGACTCTTTCATGAATCAGGAACCCCGAAAGACCATCTCACCTTTAGGCAAGTTCAGCAGTCCTCTCTCTGAGGGTTCTCTGTGTCCAGTTTATGCAACAGTCCAGGCAAGAGCAGTTTCTTGCCCAAATGACTATCCAACTCCATAAGGATCCTCTTCGATGCCCATCTTCCTCTTGAAGTAGCTGGTGCTGCCAGGAGCAGACGTGTCTCCTTGTCATGAAAAGTCCTAAGTTATTAAAATATTTTAAATGCCATATTCTGCAGTCTTTGAAAGATATGAAGAATGCCTATCTAATTGAAATATATCTCTATATATCTAGAAAATCTAACTAACATGACTACAAGCTTAACTATTAGCAATGATTATCCATTAACAACCTATATTTCCTAATTATACATTACATTTTAAGTGAACTACATAATCACAATACCTTAATCAAGTTCAAAAATACATATACATATAACAAAATTGACCTTAAAATCCATACCAATGCAAATTATTCATATCTATATCATATCCCCCTTTAAATGTAAAAGAACATTTATAAACAATATTTGGGAACATGGGCGTAGTTTTTTCTCTCCAAACTGCTTCCTGCTGAATGGGGGCACTGTTAATCAGATCATTTAGGGTGTAACCTGTGTGTCAGGTTCATCTCGGTTGGCAGTTGAGTGAAGTAATTTTTTGAGGGTGTTCACAGCAACCTTTCAGGAGGGCGTGGTCTATCATACCATACCGGGATAGATGCAATCCATAGGGTCACATCCTCTGTGGAAACAAAAGAAGACCCTCTCCAAAGCATCATATCCTTAGATCCAAATTTTGAAGTCAAGATACCTTTAGAACATATGTGCAGGTTCAGCTTAGCAGCCCATATAATAAAATGTCTCTTTGTACTTAGCTCCTTCACAGTCAAAAATTTTAAAGAAAACACAATGTACATAATCCAGACTCTCTGTGAATTTTTCATTTTTACGTGGCTTATTTTTCTTTATTTCTCTTAATCTATAACTATCTGTACTTCTGTACTCTGTCTCTTTAAAGACTTTACCCTTTTTCTTTTTAAGACATTAACTTTATTCTTTATATTCTCTTTTTTTCCCCAAGCCTACGTACATTCATCCAACGGTGTCTGAATCTGTTTTACTGTGAATCTGTAATTTTTTTTTTTTTTTCCAGGAGCATTTCTTAAAATGTTAAGCATTTCTTAAAAACTTAAGTTGCACCATGTATAGGTAATACGGTACTGCCTGTGTCCTGCCCAGTCTAAACCTTAACTGCACGGTTTTAAGGTAATTACGGTAGTTCCTGCCTGAGATCAGCACAGTTCAGCAAGGAGCAGCCGCTCCTGCCTCAGAGTCATTTGGTGCTTTTGAGCTGAGCACAGTTACAGGCAAACAGCAGTTTACATTGGAGCCGCAATCAGCAATTTAATTTTGAGACTGAGTGTGCAGCACAGAAACTCTTTTTATCCAAGTTACAGCCAAATCTGACACGCAGAGCACTGCGCAGTCTGAAAACGCGTCTCTGTATGGCAGCAGGAATCCGCCATGCTCTTCCGCCTGCCTAAGCCTGATTCCGCCATCTGCCCAGGTGTAGGCAGGGAACGCTGAGCCATCGGCAGGTCTCAGAGCAATCTCCTCCGATCCCAAGTGGGAACAGAAACATCCAGTCCCATAAAAGCCTTGAAATGCTTTAAAGCCAGAGTTCACGCTGGCAGCATAGCACCAGGAAGCCGCGCTTTAAAATGACGCAGCTTTTTTTCTCTGCTGCTGTTGCTGAATCAGGAATCTCTCTACAGCATGTCACCAACAAAACAGCAAAAATCTGTGTTAAACTCTGTTTCCCTTATTTTTAAGGCTTCTCAGGTTTTTAAGTGGATTTAGCCCCACGTTGGGCGCCATCTGTTGAAATAGGAGCGGCAGGGCTGCGTCCCCGGCACCCGGCCGCCCGCATGGCTAGCTTATACCCAGAAATAATTACACGGAAACTGTATTCTTTCAAACACTGCCTGGCCCGGCTAGGTCCAGTTTCTTATTGGCTAGCTCTTACATATTGTTCTAACCCATTTCTAATATTCTGTGTAGCCCATGAGCTGGCTTACCAGAGAGGATCTTAACCTGCGTCTGTCTGGAGTGGGAGCATCATGGCGACTCCTACTCAGCTTCTTTTTCCCAGAATTCTCTTCTGTCTACTCCGCCTACCTAATTTTCTGTCCTATGAGGGCCGAGGCAGTTTCTTTATTAATAAGAAATCACTCCCACATCAGGGCAGAGACTAACAAAGGCTGTGAGGTTTCTGTGATTGGTACTAGAGTCCTGAAACAGGAAGTCGATCATTGAGGATGGCTGATATGAAAAATGAAAGAGTGTATTTCTAGGATGAACAGCAGAGAGACGAGAGAGTAAGAAGGGAAGGGGGGAGATAACTTGGAGACAGAAGGTAAAGATAATTGAAGAGAAAGAAAAGGAAATGGGAGGCTATCTCTATTCATTACTTTTCTCATGACTGTAATCAAACACCTAACAGTTTTAGGTGTTTTGGTGGGATTTAGTTTGGCTTGCAGTTTGAGGAAACACAGTCTATCAAGGCAAGAAGGATACAGTGACTGGTTGTCCCATGATAAGAGTATGTTTTTGTTGTTGTTTTCTTGCTCTTTTGGCTCTTTGCTCTTTGGGGAGCCTGCCACCCAGCTCCCAAATAAATACACATAGAGGCTTATTATTACTTAAGAATGCCTGGCCTTAGCTTGGCTTATTTGTTAACTTAAATTAGCTTTTCTTAACTTAAATTATTCCATCTACCTTTTGACACTGGTCCTTTTCCTTTTCTTCTATAATCTAACTCATAATCTTACTCTATGGCTGATTGTGTGGCTGGGTGGCTGGCCCCTTCTATTCTTGCTTCTCCATCCCTCGCCCCTCTATCTTTCCTTCTATTTATTCTCTCTGCCTACCAGTCCTGCCTATCCTTTCTCTTGCCTTGCTATTGGCCATTTAGCTCTTTAGCTCATTTAGACCAATCAGGTGTTTTGGATAGGCAAAGTAACCTGGTTTCAGAGAGTTAAACAAATACAGCACAAAAGAATGCAGCACATCTTTGCATAGTTAAAGCAAATGTCCCACAGCATAAACAAATGTAACACAACTTAAAACAATATTCCACAACAAGGTGTGGCTGGGACTCCTCACTTACTAACACCCTAGCAGAACAGGGAGCAGAAAACACACTGGAAACGGGACAAGCTACAAAGCTTCAGGGCCAAGCTCCCCATCAACTTACTTCCTCCAGCTAGGTTCCAGCTCTCAACATTGCTATAACTCCCAAAAGAGCACCACAAGCTTGGTCTAAACAAAGCCATGAACCCATAAAGGGCATTTCACATCCAAATCTCAGTGACGTCCAGTTAAGATGAAAGATGCAGAACCATATTCTCAGGGCTACTAAGTAGAAAAGCATCATTAGAATACTTGTGGAAATTACCAAAATTTGCTATGACATCATTTGTTTACTAAACCTATACTGTCATTCTATGCCAGGTACTACTAAAGTTTAAAGATTTAACAATGAGTAGGGAAAATAAATTAGTACCGCCATTATGAAATTAGTATGAAGGGTCCTCAAAAATATCTAAAAATAGGACTACTCCGTGACTCAGTTATGTTTCCAGATAGAGAATGTAATGGGGGTGAATATGAGCAAAGCGGAATGATGTACATGTATAAAGAGGTCTTAATGAAGTATTATTTAAATTGCCTTATTACTGAAATTAAGTTTTTAAAGCTCTGAATAATGATCTGTGCTTAGCTGTCTAGCTCTGATAACGTCTGTGCTTTTCTTACACTTTTGTTCTTCTAACTCTTGACATGTTCTTTTGCTCTGTATTAAAATTCAGAACACAGCAACCATTAGCCCCTAATTATGACTTATGTGGCCGTGATTAGGAATTGCCTGAGAACAGGATGCCCCAGGTAGAAACAAGCATCACTTACCGGCATCCCTTTATCAAGGCTGGCCTCCCTGAGTAGCTGGCTATCTCCATGACACAGCTGTTCATTTGTCTGTGTTGTGTTTCTGGTGTTAAACAGGACACCTGGAAACTAAGGATTAAAAGTTTTGAACTCCTCACGAGCTCAAGGTTATAACTCTAGCTTTTGCATAAACAACCTTAATAATTTTGCCAAAATTCTCATTAATAGATTATGCCAGCTCAAGGCTGGTGTTTCGAGGGTCTGACGTAACAAGGCATACTGTAAAAGCCACTATCATTGAGCTGTTTGCCTTCCCAGACCTCTAAGCCAGCGGGATAGGCTGGAGCAAAATTTCAATAAAGACTAACATTTTACATATGGCGATGGAACCATATGCTAAAGACCTCGCATTCAATCATAGGCAACAGAAGCAAGTGTTTGTGGGGATTGTTTCTCGTGTTTCTCCCACAGATTGGAAAGAACGGTTCTAAAATTGATCCCACGGGGACCCTCGGCTAAACATCTCCCCGGGACGATTCTGTCTTACTGATTGTTTCTTTCTCCCAGCTTGCTCCTGCTCTTTTCCTCTTCTCTGTCTTTTCTCCTGTGTAATCTAAAGAACACATCATAAGGAGGGTGCTGTCTGAATTATAAACTAGGTGTAGCGAGCTACGTGGTGTCACACCTGATGGAGATGTATAATCAACTCCTGAGATGGCTAAGGCCTGACCTATGTTATGATCACGCAATGATCATCAGCTGCCTGCACATGCGTGAACCTATGGGCAGTGCCCACCTGGCAGTTCGGGGTTGGCAGCCCATGCCTACTTAAGGGCTGGGAGAGGTTTGCCCGGGGAGAGAGGAGGGAGAGAGGGAAAGAGAGAGAGAGGGGGGAAGGAGAAAGGAAGAGAGAGAGAGAGAGAGAGAGAGAGAGAGAGAGAGAGAGAGAGGAAGGAGGGGAAAGAGAGAGAAAGTGAATAAAGTCCTGGAATAAACTGCTGCAAGAAGAGCTTCAGTGGTCGCGTCATCCTTGCTGGACGAGGTGGGGCGTGACAACATCAGGGAAGGAATATTTGTAAATATTCTTCCATGTGGGTCTGTTATCATTCACTGATGTATGCAACTTGAATTTTTGAGGAGAAAATGCAGTGCCCTACTTCTTTTCTTGAAGCCCAGAGGTTGCTCACCTCAGCGTCTCTTACCCCTCCTTGTTTCAGCCCCTCCTACGACAGAGGTGAGCTCCACTCTCCTTATTTTTGTTGTCTGTGTCAAAGCCTTGGATGCACATTTTGTTATCCTGGAGTCCTTGTGAACAAAAATATTTGAGATGTGAGCAGCATGTTAAGAAACCATTTATAGCTTATACAACAAAGCTCTAAAAGCCTGGGGTCAGCACAGCAGTGTCTCTTTCACCTAAAGCCAAAATCTTCAGCCAAGAGAAAAACAGGGTTTGGAGCTATATTTACTACATGCTGTTAATTCAAAGAAAAACAGAAATGGCACAGACTAAACACACTGGCCATCATTGGCTCTTCAACACAGAACAAAGGGATTTTGAGCACACAAATTAAAAAATTACGCTGCACCGTTATTTGACTATAAAACAATTCACGATGGTAATGGTGATGCTGATGACAACTCAGATAAGAATTTACTTTCACAGGCCAGGAAAGCAGTTCAGTGGTTAAGAACACTTGCTGTACTTGCAGAGGACGCAGGTTCTATTCACGGCACCAGAGCGGTGACTTGCAACCATACATAATTCCATTTCTAGAGGAGGACACCCTCTTCTATACTCCCTGGACATCAGACACACACAGATGCACATGCATACATGCATTGAAAACATTAGGGCACATAAAATAAAATAATCTTTTTAAAACAGTTTACTTTCAGAAAATTTATTTTTACCATTATTTTACAAATAATGAGGAGAATATTTGATTGTCATTAATTCAAAACCTAATTCTGTAGTGTGCCTGTACAATTTACTATTTTAAACTTTCAAGTCATAGCTACTATTTAAAGATTTATTTATTTACTTATTTATTTGTGTGTTTATTTATTTTACAGTGTTCTGCCTGCATGTATGCCTGCAGGCCAGAAGAGGGCACCAGATCTCATTACAGGTGGTTGTGAGCCACCATGTGGTTGCTGGGAATTGAACTCAGGACCTCTGGAAGAGCAGCCAGTGCTCTTAGCCTCTGAACCATCCCTCCAGCCCCAGAAGCTTCTATTCCAAAGTTCTCTTCCCTTATGTCCAATTTCTCCATAAAGGGCTCTTCTTACTGGCAAGTTCTCAATCAAATCGGTCCTAATTGGAAAGCATTCCATGCAGCCTCTTGCAGTCGTGTTCAAAAATAAGTGGCTAAGTGAGATGTGCCGTGGCTAGGTAGGGGTGGGTAAAGAAAGAGCACAGAGAGGTGGCAGAGGTCAGAAAGGACCAGAAGAGAGGAGGTGGATGATTGGTGGGTAGGAGGGAAAGAATGGATTAGCAGAATAAGCAGATTGCTAGGCAGTGACTGAGTGACTGGCAGAACCTCCACTGTCAATGTAACTGCAGCTTCAATACCTTTCTCAAAGCTATTTGGGCCTTCGAAGAAAATTGAAGGTCAAGAAAAGACAGAAAACATAACAAACATGAAAAAATTTCTGTCCTTTAGTTCACTTCTTTCACTTCTACTCCTGTATCTATTGTAAAATAAAATTTTGGGGATAAATAATAGCAGAGGTGCTTGAGAAAAGACATATTTATATTTACCTAAAATTTCATATAATGAACATGTATATATGTATACATACATGAGACTATCTAACAAAAATCCTAGCACCATGCAGCAGAAATATTCAGAAAACGTTTCCTGAATTCTTGGTCAGGGGATTAAAAGCAATACAATACAATACAATACAATACAATACAATACAATACAATACAGGCATACTGGCTATGACCTTTGTCTTGGTTCCCTCCTAGAATCTGATTTCCAATGAATATTTCACATCATTTGTTTTAATTTCTGATTAGGCTGGTGTGAATTTACACAGGTCAGCAACCAGCGAGTCAGAAGAAGGAAGACCAGGGCTCTTGTTCTATAAGGAAAAACCAGCAAGCACCCAAAAGGAGGAAGGAGATGGGAAGAAAGTGAGTTATTTTACACACACACACACACACACACACACACACACACACACACACATATCCACATACACACATGCATAAATACACACACACACATACACACAGAGAGACATACATACACATACACACATTCATATATACACACATATAATTACACACACACACACACACACACACACACTCACCTACCTGGAAACAAGGCCTGCAAAAGACAAGGCTCACAGTTTGTTAAGTCATAGTTCTTCACATGCCCTGCTCAGGGCCAAGCTGTGCTCAGCAAAACACAATCTATCTACAACCCTGGCTTCTTCCATACAGCGAGCTGCTCCATAAAGTTCACATTTTAAAGATACATGCAAACTGGTATCCTTCCAACATAAAAGGATAATCTGATTGAAAGGGCCCTCACAAACCTTGTAAATAATTCTAAAAGTATTGAATATATTTGAAGACTACAATGTGAAAAATTCCCCCAAAAGTTTGTGACTATTAGCATTGAAATTGTTTAATTGGGTATTCAGTATCTAATTAGAATTATGTGAGTTTCAGTGATGTTCAGCAGCCATAAAATTCACACAAGTCTTTGCACAAGACAATTTCACCTTAAAAGAAAAGCAATGATCTAAAGAAATCAATCAAAATGGTAAAAGAACTGGACTAGAAACAGCAACAAAGACCAAAAAGATGGTTCGATGGGTACTTGCCACCAAGCAAGGCATTCCAAGTTCAATCCAAGGATCCACATGATGGAAGCAGAGAATAAATCTTTCATGTTTCCCACAGTGTGTAGAGACACACACATCATGGCACAAGTATGTTGCAAACAATCAAATTAAATAAATAGAAAGGTAGAAGATGATAGATAGATAGATAGATAGATAGATAGATAAGATAGATGATAGATAGATAGATGATAGATAGATGATAGATAGATAGATAGATAGATAGATAGATAGATAGATAGATAATGTATCAACAAATTATAGGATCTTCCACTTTTCTTTTTTGTTTAACAAGAAAACTGACTAAATATGAACTAAATTTTGATTCCAGGTATTTGCCACCACACCTGTTAAAAATTATTTTTAAATAAAAGATTCCTTCAAATATCTTAGTTTTATTGAACTGAACCCTATTTTCCCCCCAGTGCTAGAGACTGAACCCAAGGCACTAAGGTGCATTTACTGATCGTCTTCCCACATTGCTACCCACAAGTCAGACAGTCCCCCATGGACAACAGCCACACAAATACCAGTAGCGTGCTTCCTGAAGGGGTTGTTGATTGAACATTCATTTGTAACTGAGGGGCATTCCAAGAAGAGGGAAGTTAACATTTTTTTTGAAAAATGTTCGGAAAAGAAGATTTCATATTTCAGGGAACTTTATTGTAATAATTCACAAATATATAGTTTATATTTTCGGTAATTTCTAAATGTTTCTTTCAAAATATTCATGGCATGCATTGTTTTCAAAGATTCTTCTCTCCATTGTGGTCTACTGAAAAGGTAAAATCACACAGTATGTAGTTAAGGGCAAAATTCAGAAAATTGTCTCATATTTAAGTCAATTTTTCATTGCTTTCTGATTTTATGGTTCTGAGCAAATTCTCTAACCTTTCTGTGCCTTGGGCTCCTTGGATGTAAAATGTGGAGATAGTAAGAATGAGCATCCTGCTGCAGTTGTTCTAAGGAAACACTAAATAGGTTAATATATGTAAAGTGTTTAGTACCGTGCTTAGCATGCAAGGGCATGCAGCGTATGGAGGTGGTTGTTCTTTTTTTTTTTTTTTTTTGTATGTGACTTTATTTTTTTTAATTTATTTATTTATTTATTAAAGATTTCTGTCTCTTCCCCACCGCCGCCTCCCCTTTCCCTCCCCCTCCCCCAATCAAGTCCCTCTCCCTGGTCAGCCCAAAAAGCAATCAGGGTTCTCTGCCCTGTGGGAAGTCCAAGGACCACGAGGTGGTTGTTCTTATTAGGCAAAAATTACCTTTTGCTCTTTTAAACTTCTTACACTTCATAATAAGAATTCTTCTGCTTCATAAGAATTATTTTGAAAATGTACTTCCTGTTTAGTTTATTCAGAGATAAGGTCTTACTCAGCTCTCTAATGCTGAAGGAACTTTCCTGACCCTCAGACACTAATAAGGGTACCAAGCAGTGATTGATAGTCATACTCTTGGGCTCTCGGGGTGCCAGGATGTGTTCATGCTGAAGTAACTCTGACATCTAGTGTTCAGAAAGATGAACTGTAGCTGTTGGTAAGCAAATTGGTCAGAATAAAAACCTATAGTCCCAAGGCATGAATTCTCACCCCTTGAGAGGATTTAAGTCCAATTAGAAAGCTGTTGGTTATTCCCAAAATAAAGGTGCCACTGTATCCCCATTGGGGGTATATAGCTGGGTCGGTCAAAGTAGTTATACACAAACTTTATAGCTGATTAGGATTGATGATTGCTCCTTTCTCTTGTCAGCTTGCATATCACCTTCTCATACTAGGAAAGCTAGTCCTCAAGGAAGAGGCTTCCAGGTCAGCTTGATTCCCTCAAATATGGTGTACAAAGTGTATGGTGTTTTCAGCAATAGGGTCATACCTTCAAGTGTTAAAAGGCAACCAACAGCAATGGCAATAGGCTGAGTTTTTTTGTAGAGCTATAAATTTTTCTCCATTCCCTTCCCTTCCCCCCCCCCTCCCCATTTACCCTCTGCCATGACCCACACACTCCCAATTTACTCAGGAGATCTTGTCTTTTTCTCCTTCCTATGTAGATCCCATGTATGTCTCTCCTAGGGCCCTCTTTGTTGTCTACGTTGTCTGGGGTTGTGGGCTGTAGATTGGTTTTCTTTGCTTTATGTCTAGAAGTCACTTATGAATGAGTACATATTATATTTGTCTTTCTGTGTCTGAGTTACCTCAGTCAATATGGTTTTTTCTAGTTCTATTCATTTGCGGGCAAATTTCAAGATGTCATTATTTTCTACACTGTGTAGTACTTCACTATATAAATGTACCACATTTTCTTTATTCATTCTTCAGTTGAGGGGCATCTAGGTTGTTTCCAGGTTCTTACTGCTATGAACATAGTTGAGCACATGTCATTGTGTTACAGTTGAGCAACTTTAGGGTATATACCCAACAGCAGTACCGCTGAGTCTTGAGGTAGATTGTTTCCTAATTTTCTGAGAACTCTATGAGGTTCAGTGTGATTGGTTTTATGTTCAGATCTTTAATCCATTTGGACTTTAGTTTTGTGCATGGTGATAGATATGGATCTATTTGTACTCTCCTACATGTTGATATCCAGTTATTCCAGCACCATTTGTTGAATATGCTTTCTTTTTTCCATTTTATATATTTTGCTCCTTTTTCAAAAATCAGGTGTTCATAGATGTGTGGGTTGATATCTGGGTCTTCAATTTGATTTCATTGGTCCTCCTGTCTGTTCTTATGCCAATACCAGGCTGTTTTCAGTACTGTAGCTCTGTAGTAAAGTTTGAAGTCAGGGCTTGTGATACCTCCAGAAGTTCCTTTATTGTAAGGATTGTTTTAGCTATCCTGGGTTTTTTTGTTTTTCCATATGAAGTTGAGTATTGTTCTTTCAATGTCTGTGAAGAATTTTGCTGGGATTTTGATGGACAGACAATAAATAGGCTGAGCTGAGAGTCTCTTGGGCTTCCCTGACCAACAAACTCAAAAGAAAGGTTTTCCTTGCCTGACCCTGAGGTTTTATTAGATAGTCTATGGCTTGGGGGCTAGCATTGTGATCTCATGTAGTGTAACTTCATTTAATGGGTGTGATGTTAGTGAATGTGTGTGTGTGTTTGTGTGTACATGAGTAAGCTCATAAAATAACAATTCCCTGCGGCTTTTTCAAGCATCCTTAGTGTTATCTTTCATGCCTGGTAGTGTAAACCTAGTTAACTACTTACAGATGGAGGGATCACAGACCCTAGAGAACCTAAGACTACCACTTTCCTAAATTAATGTAGCTTCTAATTGTATCTGAATACTTATCCTTATATCCATAGAGAAGTGTAGCTCTTGCCTTTCACCAAAAAGGCATATTTTTGCAGAGGCTACAACAAAGCTATACAGCTTGCAAAAATGCAAGGAAAAATGGCCATGGGGGGCTCAGCCCCAACTAGTACATCTACCTAAAGCTCAAGAAACAGAATGGAGGAGAGGACAGAAGGATTGTAAGAGCCTGAGAAACAAGCAGAGCTGACACAGTGCCTTCTAGACATGGCAGGCAAGCTATGTCCATGAAGTGTCAACAATGTGGTTTCCTAAATAAGACCTGCATAATAACCATATGAATTAATATGCCATCATGAATAGGGGGTCTTCACAATACCTACCTTTGAAGGAAGGCCTACATCAACCAGTGGCTGCTGAGATAGGGAGGAAGGGTTTTCTCCAAGGATAAGACCTGGAAGGGGCTGGCAAGATGGCTCAGTGGTTAACAGCATTGCCTGCTCTTTCAAAGGTCCTGAGTTCAATTCCCAGCAACCACATGATGGCTCACAACCATCTGTAATGATATCTGGTGCCCTCTTCTGGCCTGCAGGCATATATGCAGACAGAATATTGTATAATAAATAAATAAATATTAAAAAAAAAGCCGGGTGGTGGTAGCGCACGCCTTTAATCCCAGCACTCGGGAGACAGAGGCAGGCGGATCTCTGTGAGGTCGAGGCCAGCCTGGTCTACAAAGAGAGTTCCAGGACAGGCTCCAAAGCTACAAAGAAACCCTGACTCGAAGAAACAAAAAAAAAAAAAGACCTGGATAGGTTATCCAATCCCAAGTGGTCAGCCCTAAACACACATACATATAAGCAACACTAAATGGACTTAATTTGTGTGTGTGTGTGTGTGTGTGTGATTTGTTTGCCTTTCATTTAAGAAACTAAAATCAAGTTAGCTCCTGGCTTTAAAAAATATTAATTCTTTATTTCACATGTATGTGTATGAGTAGCGGAGGAAATCCTAAGTGTGTTGTTTGGTATGGGAAACAGCCATGTCAAGAACCCACATGTCAGACCCATGGGATGACAAAGCCTTGCCCTGCTGTGAGTATGAAAGTTAACAGAGTATATAAGGATGAGAATTTACAAATGATTGACTAGTATGTGCCCAACTAGCAACTGCAGCTTCCTCCCCCCAAATTTTTATAGACTGAGACTGCTCACTTACAGAGACCTCCGACCCAGACTTGCTAAGCCTTCTAAGCCTTCTCCATAGCACAGTGAGGCTGGGGTTGCTGTGCAGTTACTGCCAGTCCATCAAAGTGTGTACCACCCACCTGACTCCAGGCTTTCTGTGGTCTATCCTTTTATCATTCTCTCTTACCCCAAGACAGGGTCCTGGGATCCCAGCCGCAAATAGTGGTGTACGTGTGAGAGGGTCTGATGTATGTAAGTGTAACATGTATGTGTCTGGTGCCCATGAAGACCAGAAAGTGGCTTTAGATACTTTGCCTCTAGAGGTGGTTCAGAAACACCCCGTGTGGGTATGCAGAACTGAACCCAGGTCCCCTACTAGAGCAGCAAGTACTCTTTACTCTTTTCTACTGAGCTCTCTCTTCTGCCCCTCATGTAAGAAATTTTTCTAAGTTTGTTTGGTTGTTGGCTGTGTCAACTCTTACTTGCATTAGCAATTTTCCCAGCTCTTTGTTATTGGAAAATATACATGAAGCACAAAGTCCTTGATATTTTATTTAACATAATAGTTTAGATTCTGTAATATTTATTATAAAATTGGGAACAAAGAAGTTAATGAAATAAAACACCATATTCAAGGCCTATTAATTATTTTGTGCCTGTTATGTTGAATTAATTTGCATTGATTTTCTAAACTTGTATGTATGCCTTGAATGCAAAATGAGTATTAATATTTTCTTTAACTACATTTTAACCATTTTCAGTGGTTAAAAGCAGGTACTTCTCCTACAGAGTGCCCTAGCTTAGTTCTTTGTACCCACATTGGGCTGCCCACAAGTATCTGAAACTCTAGTTCCAGAGGATTCAACTCTGGCCTCTGCAGGTACCTGTACATACCCACACACATACATATATAAAAATTAAGGGATTTACTTAATTAAATTAAAAATTAAGTAAATTCCTTAATTTTTCCAATTTTAAAGTAAACAAATCAATTAAGAATGAATGAGGGCTGATGCAACTGGGGATGAGGACTTCTGGTGTTCAAGCTGCCAGACAGTGAGCTATCACTGATACAAATGGCGTGAGCACAAAACTGCCAAGGCTCGAACCTATATCCCTTAAAGCAACAGACAAAACATTGAGTAAAGACTACTGTTTAAAGAGATTTTTAAACAGTATTTTTTAGATCAGTTTACTTGCCACAAACACACCCACTTAAATCAGTAAGTATTAAATACCAAAGCTATATTATTGCTGGTTTGCCCTGAACTGTAGTTACTCGACTAAAGCCTTCCATGGAAGACCAAGTATTTAAATCAGGAAGAGGACCTCAGAAGCCAATGCCTTGTAAAATATCAAGGTCCTCAGGACAAAGCAAGTGTGACCCTGAGTCAGCAGAGCGATCGGTCTCGTCACCACCGTTAGCATCACCTGCCGTTTGCAGTGCATTATGATGTCATCCACTCTGCCAGGCTCTTCTGCTGTGTAAGTGCTCATTTATTCAACAAGTGGTCCGTCTACGGTGCTGCCAGATTGGGTAATAACCACGGGGGATTCCACAGCCATATCCTTGTATTCACTGAAATTACAGATGACTAGACAACGGTAATTACAGAGCTCCACACTGCCTGTTGTGGGCTGAATATTGCTCCCCATCCTGAAATGTGAGTTGAAGCTCTGCCCTGGGCTCCACAGAAAGCAGCTGTGTTTGAAACAAGCAAAATAAGACCCTTCATTTGGGTATCTAATCTGAAAAAGAAATTCAAAGCACACAAAAGAACCCCAGGGATGTACAAGGAAAATGCTGTCTGCAGATCATAAGAGTGGTAATCTCTAGGGAGAGAAAGAGGAGCTTTGGGAAAATCAAACTGGATAAACTCCTTGATCTTGGACTTTTAGCTCAAAATTCTGAGATTAGACCGATTGCTAAGGTGCCAACCAGTCTGTAGTAGCGTGTTACAACAGGACAATGGCATGCCGATAAACTGTGATAGAATTCTACTTAGGAGAGGGATACAAAGTCATGAGCACGTCTCAAGCACCTGCCCTAATCAAAGCCACACAAAAGAACAATCTCCAAAGACTGAGGTTTACAAGATGGAAGAGGAGAAACAGTAGGGCTTATGCTGAAGAGAAAGTATGAGAGTGCCCTATGGGGCGGGGGGATAGGACATATGTCCCAGAACCTACGGAATGATCATGTGATTGAAACAGAATGCAAGCATGGGGGAAGCTGGCGCCATATGATGTAGATATTTTCTGGTCAAGAGTTAAAAAATCTTATTCACCCAGGCATGGTGGTGCATGCCTTTAATCACAGCATTTATGAGGCAGCTGTCTATGAGTTTGAGGCCAACCTGTTCTAACAGAGTTCCAGGGCAGACAATGCTATGTAAAGAGACCTTGTTGAAAAAAAATAAAAAAATAAAAAACCTTACTTGCACATCAATGTTTATTGTTGCACTGCTCACAATAGACAGGAGACAAATCAGACTGAATGTCCATCAGCAGATGAATGGATAAAGCCACTTTGCTAATAGAGATGATGCAATTTTATACAGCCATACAGAAAAAATAAACATGACATCTGTAAGAAAATGCCTCGAATTGGAAAGCATTATGTTAAGTGAAATAAGCTAGACTAGGAAAAAATGCCATACATATTCTTTCACATTTTAATCTATTTATGTATATAATGTGCGTGGACAGCATGCCGCTGAAAAAGAGATTATGAGAGAAGTACCAAATGGTAATGGAATACAAGCTATGGGAAAGCAAATGGGGGTCCTGTTTGCAGGAGGAGGGATTAATTAGAACAAAGTGTAATAACTTTTGTGCCTGCAAATGCCATAATGAAACCTATTAGCTTGTAGGTCGACTTCTTAAAAATTACAAAGTTTTTAGCAAGAGAAAACTAAAAGTTTATTATGTGTTTTAATCAGAGAGTCCTATGATTAATTTGAGCTTCCAAATCACACCAGCTGAAGCTGAGAGCCCAATTGAGGATGGCTAGAAAAGAAATAGAAAGACCACCCAGGCTTGCCTGACATAAAGAAGTGGCATAATAACAAAGGGTTATAGCAACGAGGACAGAAAGTTGTGTATCAATTGAAATATTTACGCTTAACTGTTGTGGGCGCGTCATTGAAGTGGCAGCAACATTTGTCTTTCTGTGACTGTCTTATCTCAATTAGCATAATGCCCTCATTGTGGCTTAAGGATTTTCTGTGTTGTCACTTGTTGAAGTGTTTCCTTCTTTTTCAAGACAGACTAATATTGCCTTATGTGTGTACAACATTTTTCTTCATCTTTATCCCCGTGGATACTTCCATCTCCACTTCTGGGGGAAATGCAATGAGCATGGGAGTGTGGAGCTCATGTTAAGTGCCCTTACCGTTTCTCCAAAAGAGTGTGAGGAAACCGTGGGAGGTGGTAGATATGCTTCAGATTGCAGTGATAGCATCGTGAGTATAAGTATGTCCAAGATCACCAGTTGCACATATTACCGTTCTTTACTTACAGTTATACTTCATTAAAACTGTTTAAAAATGGTGAAACTTAAAAGTCCAGGACATGTGTTGTCTTTTAGAAGAGACAGAGAGAGTTCTGTTGTTGTTGTTGTTGTTGTTGGGTTATAAAACATATTCTCCGTGTTATGTTCTAACAGATAGCAAAGTTGGGCTCTTTACACAGTCTCAGAAGTTGATCTGGGTCAAGTTGAAGTTGTGTAGTTAAAGCCTTTCCACTATACCATGTGCTATCAATCTTGTTTGAAACTAAAGGTGCCGTAAGATACAATTTTGGTCAATAAGGTACACATGGAAGTCTAAGAGAGCCTTAGAGGCAATGTGTATGTTTGTTTATTTTGATGTTTTCTGTTTTTTTTTTTTTTTCATGAAAAGAACACACTGAGACAATGGGGATGTTCTATCGGGAACTCACCAAGACCAGCTGGACTGGGTCTGAAAAAGCATGGGATAAAACCCGGACTCGCTGAACATAGCGGACAATGAGGACTGCTGAGAAGTCAAGAACAATTGCACTGGGGTTTGATCCTACTGCACGTACTGGCTTTGTGGGAGCCTAGGCAGTTTGGATGCTCACCTTACTAGACCTGGATGGAGGTGGGTGGTCCTTGGACTCCCCACAGGGCAGGGAACCCTGACTGCTCTTCGGGCTGATGAGGGAGAGGGACTTGATTGGGGGAGGGGGAGGGATATGGGAGGCAGTGGAAGGGAAGAGTCAGAAATCTTTAATAAATAAATAAAAAGAAAAAGAAAAGAAAAAAATTTGCCCCTCTGCTCCTTTTTTCTCTATTAAAACAGGTGTAATCCTGAAGCTGGAGACAGACATTTGGAGATCATAAGACAATAGGTACAAGCACAACAAGCCTGTATGTCAGAACTAGTAGACAGAAAGAGAAGACAAAACCTGAGTCCTACCAGACCTCACTAAACCCGTGTTCCAGCCCTAGAAAGAATTCACTCAGACTTCTCACACTATACAAAAGTAAATTCATGTTTATAAAGTTGTACTCACTTAGGTTCTGGGCAACTAACAAATTCATAATTAAATTTTTTGCACTTCTTCTTTTCTTGCCTCTTTACCCTTAGTCACCAGAAAATTAACAGACCAAACTGTAACATAACTATTAAGTTACTCACTAGGGGAACAGTCAGAAGAGAAGTGCTTATGGGATAGACAAAGTTAAAATTCTAGCTGGCCTGTCATTTTCCTTGCACCATTTCTAACAAAGAATCTCAAGACTTAGCCTTTATCCCTTATGATGAGGATATTACCTCTGCTTCTGATGGGACCCACTGCCCCTAAGTTCACAGCCCTGATACTGTTTTTCAAATTTCACAGGATCTCTTTTGCTACGTAAGGTACATTGTCAAAATAAAGATTTGCGTGACATTTGAAGTAAAGATGTAAAGCCATTACTATTGGACTCTATCACTACTGATGGACAAGAAATGGGCAGACACCCAGTTCCTCAGCAGACACATGGCAAAGGAGAAAGCAGTAACCACAAGAGCTTGCCACAGACTTTCCAGGGAGCTTCCTCCCTGTAGCCCGGTTTGGTAACTAGATATACATGATCTCTCAAATAGGCCAGTAATGCAGCCATTATGAGAGTGTGGAAGTTTTTCAAACGGCATTTCTTTTATGATCCTATAACTCCCCTTCCAGTTCTTCACGAGTACCTAAATTATATAAGGTCTAATTCCTGTAAGCAATAGCTATCTCGTGATACTCATGCTGGCTCTATTCTGCTGACTAGCACGCCTACTAACCTGCCGCATTTTACCACACGCCATCCACACATTAAAAAAAGGACCCTATTCCCAATTTCTCCTTCAGATCAGGAAACAAGCACTAATACTACCCCCCAACCTATTGCAGTTCATTAACTAGAGTGAGCATGTGTCCCCAATTCTAATTCCTGCTTCCCTCCTGTGATAGTGACAAACCTGCTGGTTCTCTTACTAGGGGACCAATTAAATAAGCACTTTTCTCGGTGTCAAGCACTAACTTTCCTTGGAGACGAATAAGTCTCCATGTAGAAGAAAGAACGTTTCCTCGGTGTCAGGACTCCAGCTTGCAGTAGGGAAATGACGGGCGACCCTTTTAGCTTAGGATCACTGGGGTTCTGTTCTGGATTGAGACCCGGCAGAGGCGGAAGAGTCAAGCAGTTGTCCCCACTCCCCCAGGTAATGGCCCCTGCTCAGATTGTATCCTTTGGAGTTCGACTCTCTCTCTGATAGAAAGATAAGAGAAGTGGGGTTATTTAGTTGCTGTTCACAGCACTGAGTGTGAGATGAGATGAGATCTGGGCAGACAGCGAGATTGTAGCATACCTGGAGGCTGCACTTAAGCGCGTATACTAGAACCTTGTCGTTGTAGAAATATTTCTCCCCTCCCAAAAGCTGGTGGTCTCTTGTGATCTGTAATCTGAATATCCCATTCCAAAGCCTACACATTAAAAGCTAGTTGGGAAAACATAATCTGAGTCCATTCCAGTTCCTTGGCTTCAGGTAAGCTAGGATCCGTTAGCACCTCCTTTGGGGAAGAGGAAGTAGGAAGGACTTACAACAACCTTATTGGACTGGCAGTATTTCTACCCATGAGCTTAATAACACCAGAGTCCAATGGCTTATCATAATCTGTAAACATTTTGAAAAATAATGAATGTTAGCCAAGAAACCTCTTCACAATCATTTTTCTGAGGGACAGACAAGAATTGCCAGTTAGACTCTTCTCGGATTCTGAAACTGACCATAAAAATGAGCACAGAATAACTTCTTACAGTTAATAAAAGTCACCAGTAACATTCTATTTTTCAAAAGTCTCTTCAAATGAAAGATTAATTTCTTAAAAATTAAGCCACGAGCTTGGGTA
Source organism: Alexandromys fortis (assembly GCF_014885135.2). Classification (NCBI taxonomy): domain Eukaryota; kingdom Metazoa; phylum Chordata; class Mammalia; order Rodentia; family Cricetidae; genus Alexandromys; species Alexandromys fortis. Next base: position 158,815 of record NW_026067913.1, on the reverse strand, counting down.
TTAAAATGCACTTTAACATGCAAAGGGTATCAAATATAGATAAAGGAGTTCAGCTATAATACTGACCTTTACCCTAGTGAACATTTCTAAGGGACGAAGGGTTTGTTTATATTAACTTATGATTCCAGGTTACAGTCCATTATTGTGGGACAATCAGGAAGATCTCTGAGTTCGAGGCCAGCCTGGTCTACAAAGTGAGTTCCAGGACCACAATTGGACAGTGTGCAGAGGGTAGCATTCAATCCTAAATGAGATGTCAATGCCAAACCCCTCCCCTCAGGGCTCAGGAATCTAGACAGAAGAGTCTGCTTAAAGATTTTCAGGGTCAGGCTGATGAAGGACTTCAAGGAAGTCGTGTCCTGCAGACACAACAGGACTGCGGCACATATGAGCTCACAGAGACTCCAGCAGCATATCCAGAGACCTGCACAGCTTCAAGACAGACCGGGGTCTAGAACTGACAAGCCGAAGTAGGCACAGAGTTCTACCTCTAGCCAAGAACCTATCTGCAACTGACATCTGCTTGCAGAGGGGAAATCAGTTTTCCCAAATGAGCTTTTATTAAGCTGCTGAAATGCTGCCATTAAAGGCCACATCCTTGATAAATAAACTCCAAACAGCATTCAAATAAACTTTCAATTAAATAGACACAAATATGCTTACCATTTGAGCAGGGTGGGACTTGCATTGAGGAGGGTGAGTGAAACGTCGTAGCATGGAAAAGTTATTTAATATAACCAGTAATGATCCCATTCACTCAAGAAACTCACATGTAACTCTAAATTGCTTCTACTTTACTTTAAATCAACATCATTTTGCTTCAGGGGAAAAAAAGCTAAATTCAAGACACTGTTGGTACACATGCATGCATGCACGCGCACACACACATACACACACACACACACACACACACATACACACACACATTGGGGTTAAAACAGGCTTCCAAGATCCTACCCAACAATTCAACCACAGATATAGTCCTTATCTCTGCCTGACAGGTACTTCAAAGTTAAAAGCCTTCACAGGTTCCTGGGTCCTAATGGGACACAAGGGTCTACTTGGGTGCAAGCTCTCTGCTTGAGATGGATCTTTGACCTTGCTCATCTCTTCTCTGCAGTCTGTGTGTAGCACTCGTCCTGCAGTCTCCAGTCTCCCCTTTTAACCCACCCTTTCCCATACCTCGCCCCTTTCTTTAACAAACTCATGTGAGCAAAGTAACCTAAAAGTCAAAATCTCTTTCTAAAATATTCTTATTCTCAACCTTCACTCATGACTTGCTTTATTTCTGCCCTAAGACTTTTCTAAAGTCATATTTCTGGAGTGAAGGAATGGTGTACTAAGAGGCATTCGCTGACCATAATAGTGGGGCACAGGGTGAAATTTCAATGCATGCATACAGTGTGCTCTGACCCAGTCATGATGGCTAGTATTTCTCCTCATCAAAGCCTTTAAGCTGCTCTCTTCTAGATCTTCACAAAAATACATCGATCATAATGAACTTCTCATCCCACCGCCCTAAAATGCATGGGATTTATTCTTTGTGCTTTAAGACCCATTATCCAATCTCCCTTTACCTCTCATACTCTAATAACCACATTCAACTTTTTCAGTGCGCATATACAAGAATGGACAGTCAGCATTTGTCTTTCTGGGTCTCAACAATTCTACAATGCATGTTCTCTTGGTCCATACATTTTTCTGCAAACAACAGAATGGCATTCTTTTGATAGCTTGACAGTATTCCATTGTGTATAATATACCACAGTTTCTTTCTATCAATAGGTACCTATATGTCTTTGTATTTTACATGATGTGTGTTTCTCTCTATTCATTTATATAAAATATAAATTTGATGTGGGAATTCCTTCTGTATATGTGTGGCTTTGATTGGTTAATGAATAAAGAAACTGGCTTGGCCTGTGGTAGGGCAGAGTAGAGCTAGGAGGGGAAAACTAAACTGAATGCTGGGAGAAAGAAGACAGAGTCAGGAGATGTCATGGAGCCACCAGAGGGGAAAGACATGAGCTTCCAGCTGGAATCTTGCTGGTAGACCACGAGCCTCATGGTAAAATATAAAATATAAAAATGGGTTAGCCAAAGATATAAGAGCTAGCTATCAGTACGCTTGTGATTGGCCAAACAGTGATTTAAATAATATAGTTTTTGTGTGATTATTTTGGGAGTCTGGGCAGCTGGAAAACAAACAAGTGCCCTCCGACAACATAAACTAGTATTTAGAATAATATCTAATAATTGACTGATACTCTATGAAGTGTTACTGAATAGACAGTTACTGAATAGACAATAGAATGTTGACTAGATAGTATAGCCACCAACAATTGATTTGCAGGAAGGTTTAACCAGCAAGTTCAACCAGCAGAAATGCAAAATGCTTATTTCAAACCCAGCTAGAGCACTGAAGAAAGAAAGAAAAGCAAGAAGTTTCAAGTAGTCTGTCTATGTGCATGATTAGGTTAAATAATTATTACATTAAGTTCTCCATGATGCACCTACATTGTCCCAAAATGAATCAGTCCAGATACAATGGCATGTAATTCTTCTACATGCAATACAGTGGAAGAAAATTGTGAAACCTGAGAGAAGTAACAGAGGAAAGGGCAGAGGGATGCCTGATCTCACTGCTTTATTTCTGTCCTATTGCAATCATTAAAACATATAATGAGGTGCTAGGGAGTTTTATGGGAACCTTTTTACTCAGAACAATGAAAACTAGTCTGTTATAGGGAGAAATGCATTGGAATTAAGTAAAGCATTGCAACTGGCTAAAGGAAGGGAGGAAGCAATGTTAAAAATATAACATCATGGGCTGGAGAGATGGCTCAGTGGTTAAGAGCATTGCCTGCTCTTCCAAAGGTCCTGAGTTCAATTCCCAGCAACCACATGGTGGCTCACAACCATCTGTAATAAAGTCTGGTGCCCTCTTCTGGCCTTCGGGATACACACAGATAGACCATTATATACATAATAAATAATAAATATTTTAAAAAATATATATATAACGTCACCAGTTTATTTTTATCTAGAGTGAAGAGGTTAAAAGAATCTGAATCTGTTTTGCAAAAAAAAAGAAAAAGAAATGTTTTTGCAAAAAAGTCAGGCACCTGTTCTTTTTATCACTATGTGATGGCACTTAAAATGAATTCCTCAGACTTGTTGACTCAAGTTATTACGTTCTAGTACAGATTAGCTAAATTGTTGCAACACAGATGATCACTCAAAGAGAATAAATTTTAAAATCCAATCTTCTAGTAATTTTTTGATAAGTTTTACCATGGTTTGAAATCCATCCTGGAATAAAATAGTAGGCTATTCTGTACATTTGTGTTTTATGCGACGAAACCAAAAGGTCCCCCACTTATTCCTAACTACAACTGAACTGTCTAAGAATTGCAGTAACTGTCTGCCTGAAGAGCCTATCTCATGTCTTACAGTTAATTGGATTGTTTCCTTTCCAATTTCATAAAGACTCTGAATGTTCATAGTATTGTTCTTTTGTTCTCTTTGCTGAGAACTTTGTTCAATTTAATTTTTTCGCCTAGTGGTCTGTAATGCCCCTGTTTTCTCTCCTAGCCCAAAACTCAAGTGAACTGCAACTGTGGAAACACTTGACATCTTTCAATCTATAATTTCATTAACGAAAAGGAGCTACTAAAGTAGACAACAAGAGAATCATTTACGAGTTCATAATTTATCAGAGTCATAAAGGAGCAGATTAAACTCCCTCTATAAATGAATGGTTCTTAAGTGAGGCACTCAGCACTTGCTTGGTTAGCAAATAATTTGAAGCACAGAATGGCAGAAGGCATGATTTGGTGGCCATACTGTTGTAGTTGGAAGGAGATACGTCCCCCATAGTCTTGAATATCTGAACACGTCATTGCCAGTTGGTGGCACTGTTTGGAGAGGTGGTGTAACAGTGCTGAAAGAAGTAGGTCACCAGGAGTCACTTTTGAAATTAAAAAGCCTAGCTTGCAGTTTGCTCCTGCTTCTTGATTTCCATAGAGGATGCCAGCTCTCAGCTTCCTGTTCCTATGACCACACCTGCTGCCTGCTGTCATGTTGTCCCTGCCCTGGGAACTCTAACTCTCTGGAATTATAAGCCAAAACAAACTCTTAGTCCTTTAAATTGCCTTGGTCCTGATAGGATTTTTTGTTTGCTTGCTTTGTTTTGTTGTTTGTTTGGGTTTTTTGTTTGGGTCTTGGTGTTTTATCACAGCAATACAGAAGTAACTAAGGCACATCAAAACTCAGCCACAGTTATTTTGGTTACAAACAGTTTCTGAGTAACAATCCACTTAATGAAATTTACTATAAAGTAAATTGATATAATAAATATATTTTGATTAACAGAAACTAAAATGGGATTATCCTGGAAGAAAGATACCCATAAGGCATGAAAATGCATTGAAGTTGTACCATCGTGGTCCACACCTTTAATCCCAGCACTCCAGAGACAGAGGAAGGTGGATCTCTGTGAGTCTGAGGCCAGCCTGGACTATCAGGTTCCAAAGCTACAGAGAAATCCTGTCTTTAAAAACCAAAGAAAAGAAAGAAAGAAAGAAAGAAAGAAAGAAAGAAAGGAAGGAAGGAAGGAAGGAAGGAAGGAAGGAAGGAAGGAAGGAAGAAGAAAATGCATTGAATTTCTTTCTAATGACGCTCAACACTATATTATCCAAAATGGTGAGATAAAATGTTCATATCTTAGATGTGGTTTGAACATACAGTGAAAAATATCTATACTCCCAATAACAGTATTCAAAATAACCAATATATAAACAAACTAGGTGTCCATCGACAACGCAAGCAGTAAGTTAGACGTGCTGTATGTACACAATAAAATATTGTTCATCCTTGAAAGAATGAAATCTTATCATCTGCAGCAAAGCCTATGGAACTGAATAACAGTGTGTTCACTGAAAAGAGCCAGACTGAAAAAGGTAAGCACTGCACGATCTTCTTCACATGTGGAACCTTGGCCTTAAAGACCTACTTTGAATGGAGAATGGTGATGACAATTGTCTAGGAATGCTGATACAGAAGGAATAAGCAACCAATATCTAAATATAGCTAAAAGGCAAAACTTTTCACATTTTCCCATTAAAAAAGTCCATAATAAGGGAAGAATATCAAGGCAACACACAAAAGCATATTCTAGGTACATAAATACCTACAATAATAATGTGCCATTACAAATCACAAATTCTGCTGTTGATCATTGCATGGGGTAATGAAATAATGGGCAATTCTTACAATAGTCCTTTAATAATTGTATATGATATCACTAATATTACTATATGGGTATATTGTATGTCAGCTTGACTGTCATAACAATATTTTAATCAAATATATATTATATATAATATATATTCTTAGTACCAAAAATTACGATGCATGTATGGTAGGCAGATTATTCATTATCTGAAATGAGTGAAAACATAAGTGTTTCATACTTTAGGTTTTCCCCAAAGACTTTGGAATATTTGCTGAAACTTTGCAAGTTACACATCTCTGAATCTACAATACTCTAAAATCCAAAAATCTGCATTATGGAGTTAAAATTTTTGAGATTAAATATCTCATTCTGTACCAAGTCTGGGATTTTAATAAAGCTCTGCTACAGCCTCCAGGGAAGAGTAATCCGCTCTAGTCTGTTTCTTATCTTCATAAGACTCATAGACACATATGCTCACACACGCACACGTGCAATTAATAGTATCAGCCAAATCTGGGTGCTGGAATAAAAGGCAAATTTTATTTTCTTAGTTATTCCTCTACATATTTACAAAATACATCAGATACTAACAGGCAAATGTCCCTGCTTTTATACATATAAATGAGAACTTTGAAAGGAAATGTCTAAATACTGGTGCCTTTGGTCTACATTTTCAGGTAAGGTCCCCTTGGGACCCCTCCAAATCCCACTATGGAGGACTAAAGTCTACAAGTACAAGGCCATGTTAAGCTCTTTTGAGTGCTAAGTACTGAAAGCAGAAAATTCCAAATTTAATTTTTCAAAACTACAGAAAATATAAATATACTAAATTTAGTCTTCATGTTCTATCTCCAAAACCAAGGTTCAGAATTATCCCCTCAACTGTAGAAGAAAGTGAGGTTTTACCTGATACCCTGAGCATGCCTATCTTCTATCCATTGCCAGTTTTGACCGTGCATTTTGACCGTGATTGACTCTGCTGTCCTCCTCAGTCAAAGGCTACAGTTTAGAGAATTGTGTCCCCAACACATACCCTGTTTGTGTAGGTTTCTTACTTCACAAACTCATGGTTCCCAAATTTTCAATTATAATAATTTGCAAACTGCTATTCTCTGCCTTTTTTCTCTCCGAAGGAAGTTCCCAATGGCATGTCTGTGAGATACCAATTTACATAACACTTCTGCTTCTGCTTTTTTAAAAAATCATTCTTTGATTCGCATAGTAGGTTGTACTTGGAGGCGATCACTTCCCAGCTGCCCAGACCAGAAATAATCACTCAGAAACTATATTAATTAAATCACTGCTTGACCAATCACTTAAGCATATTGCTAGTTGGCTCTTATACCTTAAATTAACCCTATTATTTTATATTTTATCCCGAGGCTTGCGGCCTACCAAATGAAGTAAGTGAAGTAAGAGCTTCCAGTGGTATTTAAGCTGAGCTGATAATAAAGGGAAAGGAAGCTGTATTTATCAACAGAAAGAACATACACAGAGGTGTTGTTTGTTTGTTTGTTTGTTTTGCCATTACTCTCTCTAAGTGCCAGTAACCAAAGAATTCAGAAACAAACATGTTCGGAACTCAGTGCCACTGAAGAGGGGAATGGTTAGCCATGACGCCGGCCTTCCTTCCATTCGAATGTAGGTGTTTGCTGTGCAGCCCATCTGCTATGGAATGAGCATTACAATAGTGTCCCACCCGGCTCATCCAGATGTTACCATTTGTGGCTTCCATTATGATCTTGGCCATGAGGCAGAGCTAACCATTTCTTCCTCTTGGCTCTGAGAGATCTTTGAGCCCTAATCCTCAAAAGAAGGTGGCATAACTGCCTCTACCACAGTTGGCCTTTGTCATCAAATGTACATAGAACATAAGTCAGGTTTCTCTTTTCAATTAATGCAAGAAAACCACTTACAGAAATGCATATTAGTATGCAAGCAAATGCTGTTTCATTAATGTGCACTTGTGCTAGCTCAGCCTTTCATGTGGATGCTTATATTGTTTTTTAATCCGTGGAGGTTGAATCCATAAAGAAGCTGATTTTATATGTAGGTAAAACCCAGAGTTGCCAATTGGTATACTGTGAGTTGTGCACTAAGTGGGTCAACCTTTCAAGATTATGCTCCATACCTTGAGGACTGGAAATCCCCGCTGCTTGAAAGATGCTAAATCTGAGCGTCCCTTTGCAATACTCCTGGAAGCTATTAAAATTAATAACTAGTTCCCATGAATTAGTAATCAAACAATTAAAAGTAAGTTGTTAGGTAGGCATGGTGGTACACTTCTGCAACCTCTGCCTTTGGAAGGCATAGGTAAATCTGGAGACCAAGGCCAGTCTGGACTGTACAGGGAGATGCTATCTTAAAAAGATTCATTTATAAAAATAATTTCTCTTGTGTAATAAAAATGTCTAAAGTGTTCTATTCATTAGATAATGAATCTTAAAGAGTAAGCATGTGTTTATGTGCCTTCAAAAATTCATTTTGAAGGGTAGGTGTGGCTGAGTGTCCCTGTAACCTCTGTGCCAACCTCCTGCCTATCACTCTGTACTGGGAAAGATCGAGGCAAGAAGATGGTTGTGGTTTACAGGCCACCAGCTCAGCAGAAAAGTGGCAAGCTTCAGGTTGAGTCAGAGACCCTTCCTCAAAGGAATAAGGCAGACAGCAATAGAGGAGGATACCTGATATCCAACTCCGGTCCTCCCAAGTATGCACAGGCAATACATACATGTGCATACACGTGTGCAGGTGCACACACACACATACACACACATACATACACACACACACACACCACAAATGATTTTGACACCAACGCAAGAATCAAGGCATTTGGGGGTAATTAGACCATGAAGGCTCTGGCCTCTTGGTTGAGATCAGCAATGACAGAGCTGGAGGAAGGGCGTTCACCCCTTCCGATACAGGAGGCAGCACCTTCTTGAGCAATACTTGCTGATTCCAGAGGTGGAAGTGGGTCGAGTGGAGTCTAAAAGCATGTTTTGTGTTGATTAGAGAGGCAGGTGTTTAGCGTCAGCTTTAGAAGTGCGGTCACTGAAGCGAAGCAACTCCCCGTTAATAATTGCCACTAATTAGACCATCAGACAGGTATAAAATCTGCTCTACCCTCTAACACAAAAGCTGCATGACCGTTGGTCTTTTCCTACATGCTAAAAGGCTTTTCACCCGGTCTCCTTTCTGGTCCTCTCACAGTCAAAGTCCCAAGGAAGATCAGCAGCACTGACTGGTTCTTTGCATTGTTGCTGATCACCTTGGAAGTTGGCATTTGCAGGCAAAGGTCTGCTTTCCCGGGGGGGGAGTGCCCCTTGACAGGAGCTTACCTCCGTTAGTTCTTGATCATCTGGTTGGAAAGTGGTATGCTGATGAGTTCGGAGAGCCTGGATAGTCAACATGGCACTGTGGAGAACACAACCTGACCTGAAAGTATTATGCAAAGGACTCTGGAACCGTGGCCCAAGAGCTTCCAGACTGGATCAATAAGTCTCAAAAACTTCTTAGGATCTTCCTCCTACGGTAAGGTTGATTTTCAGTTCTGCTCAAGTATAGAGTGCTTCACCACCATCACCTCCGGTTTTAATCTAGACACAAAATAAGGCTTTTGGCTGTGATCATGCTGACCGATATATATGTTGGCTAATATATGTATGTCCAAGCTCATTATTTCATCTGTAGTCATTTGGATCAATTTAAATCTTTACTATTATATTCCTTATAAATCTGGAGACATATGCTAAGACTGTCTATGTTGCTAAGTTGTTATTAATGGGATTCTCTTAATCATACATCTCTTCTATTGATTATTATGTCAAGTAAAGTTTTATCCATTTTAGAGTGTTTTTTTTTTATTTTTGAGATTATAATTACATCATTTTTCCTTTTCCTTTTCTCCCTCTAAATAAACCCTCCCATCTCCCCTCCTTGGTCTTTTTCAAATTCATGTCTTTTTTTTTTTACTAATTGTTGTTGCATATGCATATGTATATACATAAACATTCCTAAATAAAACATTCTCAGTCTGTATAATGTTACTCGTATGTATGTTTTCAAGGCTGACCAAATTGGTGTTCTCTTCCCTAGGGAAAACTATGTATACAAATACAAAGCTTATGCAAGATGATAGAACTACAGCTTCCCAAGACCCACCCAAGTTAAAATTAGAGCCCAGAGACATTTGTCCCACGGCACATGAGACTAGTCCACTGCAGACTGAATGCCCGTGTCCCTCCCAAAATCCCTACGTTGAAACCCAATGGGATTACAGTAGGAGAGCAGGTCTTTAGGAGATAATCAGGCTAGGGGGATTCTGCTATGAGCGAGACGGAAGCCCTTCTAGAAAGATCCCAGAAACTAGTCGGTAAGAGTAATGGAAGAAGGTAACAGGGATGAGCTGTGATCAGATACACTATAAGCATGTATAAAACTGTCACAGTGAAATCCATTATTTTGTACAATTATCATGTACTAATAAAAACTGAACAGATAAAAAAAGACCCTGAAAAAGAGGACAATATGTTTGGCACCTAGAGGGGTGGGGATGAATCTAGAAGTGTTAAGGGACAGAGTTAGAGGTGAATGTGATCAAAAGCATATTGAATTAAATTCTCAAATAATACAAATATGTATTTTCAAAACACAAACCATGAAAAGCTCCCTTGACACTTGTTCATGCAAGGACATAGTGAAAATACGAGTACCTGCAGGCCACAGTCACCCTCAAATCTTAGATTTCCCATCCTCCAGGCTCTTAAAAATTAGTGACTATTATTATAAACCACTGGTTTATGATATTCTGTTACAGCAACCCAGATGAGCTAAGACACTGTCACGATCTCAGCAGGGCTGCAAGAGGCATACACAACTTACAGTCAGGGACAGAAAGTGAAGAGGATGGTGTAAGAACAGTAGACCCTTTGAAACAGACACTGTTGACTCTGGAACTTAACAGCTCTATAAAGAGACGATGGAAATGCTTCAGTGAATCTCAGTCTAGGACAGCAGTGTTTACACAGTGGTCCCAGTCAGGAGTGCTAGGGGAAATGGAGAATGCTGGCCCTGTAGCAAGCCCTGCCAATATGATGAAGATGACCTTTATTATGAGAGGTAGGGTACAGAAGGAGAACTTTCTGCCCAATTCAACTTGATTGACCCTACACTCACTTACAATAATAGTAATAATTAATAATGATGATGATCTGTGATTCTGCCTAACCATTCCTTGCCTCTTTATGGCTTTATCCTGACTTAAAGGTCTACTGGAATGGTTCCAGCTGTTATTTTTTTTTCTTTGTTTTTTTTTTTATTGAAAAAAAAATTTCCGCCTCCTCCCACCTCCCATTTCCCTCCCAGTCTCCCTTTTCCCTCCCCCTCCCCCCACTTCTCTCCCCCTCCCTCTCCAGTCTGAAGAGCAGTCAGTCCTCCCCCCTCCATCCAGGTCTAGGAAGGTGAACATCCAAACTGGCTGGGCTCCCACAAAGCCAGAACATGAAATAGGATCAAAACCCAGGGCCATTGTCCTTGGCTTCTCAGCAGCCCTCATTGTCCGCCATATTCAGAGAGTCCGGTTTTATCCCATGCTTTTTCAGTCACAGTCCAGCTGGCCTTGGTGAGCTCACAATAGATCAGCCCCACTGTCTCCGTGGGTGGGTGCACCCCTTGTGGTCCTGACTTCTTTGCTCATATTCTCCCTCCT
>NW_026067913.1:145814-146947 GCF_014885135.2 Alexandromys fortis | reverse complement strand
TTGCTGGAGAGGTTGTGGAGGAAGGGGTACCCTCATCCATTGCTGGTGGGAATGTAAACTTGTGCAACCACTTTGGAAAGCAGTGTGGCGGTTTCTCAGGAAATTCGGGATCAACCTACCCCTGGACCCAGCAATGCCACTCTTGGGAATATACCCAAGAGATGCCCGATCATATGACAAGGGCATTTGTTCAACTAGGTTCCAGCTGTTCTTGACTGGCTATGAGCAAGTCCATCTTTTTCTCCCAGGCGGGAGGTGGGATTGTCCATTCCTTTAAACAGATGCTGATATTGACCAGAAACAAACACAAGAGCGAGTTCTCACCTCTTCTAGACTTTAGATTTAGCATGCCTTCTTGTTTCCCCAATGGATCATAAGATACATTTATTCCCCAAACCTGATGCCGAGGAACAGAGTGGGAAAGGAGAGAGCAGTTTGCTTTCTATTTTTTTAAGCCAGGAGTTTTAGGAAGTGTATCTATTTTTAAAGAAACAACACAAATCTAAAACTCAGATGGCACTTCCATCAAAACCCTTCCAGAATTTTGTTGTTTTGGAATTGGGAGTGCTAGAGAATGTTACAAACAGATGGTCTCCAAAGGAGCAGGGTGCCCCCGGAATAAGAATGTGGTTGTTCTTATTATCTCATGCCTGAAACACCTCATCAATTCTAAATTGGTGCCTCTGCTTCCTTCCCATTGTTTCCTTTCAAATCTATTCTTCTCATTCTATCAGATGTTTGGGGGGGGGGGGTGGGAATCAATCAATGTTTTATTTCCTCTCTTTCTCAACAATCTTACATGAAATCTAAATTTCCTATCATGGCACCCTAAGTCTTTTCTCATATGGCTCTGATCCTATTTCTAATTGCAGTACTACCCTTGGCATGAACTAAAATATCTCCCTTAAGTTACAAACTGCGTGTCTGAGAAATGCTATTAATTTTGTTATAACTTCATATTATCTGAGGCAGCTAGAAAAATAAGCCTGTTGCTCTTCCCCCAGAGCAGTCTTTTTTTTTAAATTTTTTTTTATTGAGAATAAGAAAAAAAAAGTTTCCGCCTCCTCCCAGCCTCCCATTTCCCTCCCCCTCCCCCCGCTCTTCTCCCCCTCCCCCCTCTCCTCTCCCCCTTC